>NC_057798.1:249959890-250190637 GCF_018294505.1 Triticum aestivum
AGGGGGTGGGTGGCTGGGTGCTAAGCGTCCGTTCGACACACGCGACCACCCCGACAGGACTATGCTTCAGTGCCTTAAGGCACCTGCCTTTGTGTCCATGACATGTGGGCCCAACAGGTGGCTGGCCCACATGTCAGTCACCCAAGGGTTGTTGCCTTTAAGGCACCGAAGCAGCGTCCACCCCGAGACGACCCTGGTCTGCCTGGTGCGCCTACATTTGAGAATGCAAACGAATCTTCTTTCATTTGCAAACGAATCTGTATGTATTACCATGCCCGTGTTTTCCTTGCAATAATTAGTCATTCGAAACGAGATACTCCATCCGTTCACTTCTGTAAGTTGTTTCAGACAACTTAAAATGAACTGTTTTGCACACTGTCTGAAATGTCTTCAAGGTCTTATAAAAGTGAACATAGGGAGTACTATAAATTAATTACTGAGGAGTTATTTGAAAAAAATCGAAACGGTACACACGCTAACGTGGATTAGAGTGTGTCACATAATTATTTATTTGAATTAGAGTGTGTGTCACGTGGTTAGTTATTTGAATTAGAGTGTGTGTCACGTAGCGATCTCCAATTCTAACGTGGATTTCGCATTTCACTGTATCCACGCTACTTTTTTAAAACAAATTCATATGTATATGATGAACACCATGGTAGTGAGAAAACTTTTGGATGGATTCAAACATATGACCTATAAAATAGCACAACAAATTGAGCCAATGTTAACTTTTCGAAACTTAGTATGACACGAATTCGAAATAATTACCCGTATGCCTGGTCCTCGGTTCAAATCTTACAATGTACACCGAATTGAAACATCGATATTAAGTCTCGTACTATGTACATTTAAATGTTGTTTTTAGTCCCCCCCCCCATGCGCACAAATGCTACATACTTCCTGTATCGGTCAATCTTCCTCTCCTAACCACCTTAGCAAGCTATCGGTTTCCAACACACGTTCATTCTTTCTCTCCATGTTTCGATCTCTAAGTCTCTCAACTACACAACCCCTTTTTCCACTCCTGATACCAAATGTATTTACCTCACACACCCGCCATTGCATCCCATGCCGAGCTCTCTCTCTCCCCCCTCTCCCTCTCGCCCTCTCGCGCTAAATACATGCATTGCCTATCTAGCCCCCCCAACCTCTCGTGCGCACGAACGCACGTTGTATATCTAGGTCACTCCCACGAGACTGTCTCACTCTTTCTTCCGCACGGCGGGCCACACTCTCTCAATCTCGCTCTCTTTATCTGAGTCTCGTTTAACCTCGTTTTCTTTCACACACAAATGATATATCTACCTGTTCGGGCCTCGATCGACACACTCTATACTCTCTCACGCAGATTGTCTATCTAGGTCAGTCCATCCAAGCCGCCGCCACTCTTTCGACCTCATGGTGGGCCACGCTCACTCAATCTCTGTGTGTGTGTGTGTGTGTGTATGTCTCGATTTACCTCGCTCTTTCTCGGACAAAAACGATATATCACCATGTTTGAGCCCAATTCAACCTATTCACATCGTATACTCTCTCACGCACATCGTCTATCTAGGTCACTCTCTCCAACCCGCTCACTCTTTCGATAACATGGCGACCCTATGTGATCGGTTGACCTTGCTTCCTCCCACACACAAAATATATCTACACGTCTGTGACTGGATCATCTGTCAAGCTCTATCTTACAGCCCTCACCCTTACCAAAAGCTCAATCGAACAATATCTCTCTGAAGCATATGTATTTGTTCAATGAATGCCGGACCACACTCAATTTGTCTCTCTATCTATATGTCTCTCGATTGACCTCGCTTTCTCATACCGTATCTAACACGCGTTGAAGCTACTACCTCTCCATCCCTCGCAAAGCCGGAGCTATTTACATTGCAAAGGGCACTCCAACCTTGGATTAATTTGTGTAGGCATTTATTCCGGTCGGTTTAGATTATATTTTCGTAGCATTCGGCCCACAACTACTCCAAACGCCGTTGCAACCCACGCAACTCCCCTAGTTGATTTACCTCTGGCTCGGTCATCGCTCTCTCGCACGTCCTTTCTCACCTTCAACGTCGCACCATGGTATTATTGAAAAACTATGTTGTTCTCTTTAATTATTATAAATAAGCTACAAAACTACACACCGATAGTACACTTGGAACGGAACAAATTTCGACCCACAAATTAAAGTGCTACAAACTACACACCAAGGGGACCACATGTCATGAAACAAATTTGGACCCATATACAAATTAAAAAATAAAGGACGAGGATCAAACATGCGACCGGGCCTTCAAGCTGCACGTCAATAGGCAACATACGTAGAATAGCAATGTTTGTTGTACCCCCTTTGTTCACATAATGTTTTTATAGTACCACAGCCTAATTAATGGATAACATGTAATATTATTTTAGTACTATTCACCTTCACTTACTGGTGGGTTCCATGTGTGCTCTCTCTCTCCTCCCCTTCTGTGTTTAGACGCACGGGCAAACAAGAAGAACTCGCGGGCGATGTTGCCGTTGAACATATCTGGACGCGTTCACAACTCACAAGTCACGGCACTAGTTTCACATACTAGCAGCACTAGTCAGTGTGTACGTGCAATGCACGTTAATTTGGAAGTATATTAAGTGCATGCGGTTATTAACTACTAGGATATTATTTGCGTGTTGTCATGCGATTAGCACTATTTTTGGCATGAAATTAACTGCACGCTAAACCTGTTGAGCGCTTGACATTGAAGCAGTCTAGGTCGTTGGATGACAAGGAATACATGTGGCTTCATGACGTTTTATATTTAATTTGATACGGCTCTAGCAGAACATTCAATCGATCAAACCATACATTTCCTTCAGTCTGACTCCGACTTTAAATTATACGACGATCGATATAAAATAAACAGAAATGATAAATGTTTGGATTTTAAGCATGGCAATCCGAACGTTTTTCATGGCAAATTTAGATTACACAGCGGCGGCGGGGGCGTCTCGCGGTGGGATGCGGCTCCTCTACCGTGCTCTGTGTGTCATCGGGCCACTGACCGACGGCGACGGCAGCGTCTTGCGCCATTGTTGGCGTACTCCTGGACGTTGGCCTAGCTTCAAGGAAGGCAAAAATGTTCTGGACATCGGAGCGAGTCATATGGCGGGAGAAGGCGACTAGCGTTGGTGCAAGGAAGCAGTCGATGGCAGCCATCCATGCCACTGAGGGGGGCACTGGCACCCACGCCGGGACAGGCGCTGTCAACGGCGCGGCGGAGACGTTCATGTTCATGGGCACCAGCATGGGCGCGCACATCAGTGCACGCGCAGGCGTATGCGCTGGCAGGTGCACGGGCACCGACACGGGCGTGCGCGTCAGTGCATGCGCAGCGCATGCGCTGGCAGGTGCACGGGCACGTGAAAGTCGGCGGGGACCTCGTGGAACCCCGTGGCATCTAGCTCGGTGACAATGTGCGACTCCTAGCCCATCAATACCACGGGGATGAGCGCTGGCGCAGTCAGGGCGACGGGAGCCGGAACGGGAGCGGGGACAGGCGCGGCGTCTTCCCGCAAGGCCAGTTCAAGCTCGTCCCAAAGCGCCTTATGTTCTTGACACTCCGGCTGGGTGTCTTCCTCATGAAATTGGAACACTAAGGGCAGACCATCGTGATGCGGCATGGCGTACGTTTAGTCAGGCTAGTTGGAGGTAGACGACAGGAGAATCGGAGAGGAAGAGAGAGGATTGTAGCTATGCCGGGTAGTGAGGGGTTGATTTTAAACTGCGGTGCCGGCGACATTAAAAGTGGGAGCAGTTGGGACGGCGGTGTGCGGCGGAGCCTGGTCAAAGGGCTCGCCTCCCGGTGAGTCTGCACAACGGTCTGCTCGCACGCCTCCCTGACAGCCGGCACAGCGGTCTGCTCGCACGCCTCCTGTCGAATCACACGCTTGCTGGGACGGCACCTGCCGATGAGAAGCGGGGACTCGTGGCGGCACGTAAACGCCCACGATTTCAATAGTGAAAGCGTTCGCCTTAACGTGACAGGTCTTTTCCCTCAAAAAAAACATGCCAGATCTTTGTTCCAAAATACCTTGGCTCTTCATTTGTGCAGCTTGCCATAAGCAGCTTGTCTCGAATTGAAGAAAAAACTTACGAAGTAATATTTGTGCCATATCACGTGACCATGCTCAGTTTCAAGAATTTATGCTCCCTTTTGGATTTTCTGAAATTTAAGACCCAGGATTCGAAACAATATCATAACCTGCATCGTGCAATAAATTTTCAAGCCGTACATCTGTCCTGTTGTATTTCTTAAGAAAGGATTTGGTCAAACATTTTGCTTAGTTAAACCTCCTTTCCGGTTTATAGGGCTTAATTCAAAAATCTCACCAACCAAGGTACATGGTGAGTGGTGGAACAATTGTTGTAGTTTGCAAAACCACTAAATTAATGCGCTTGTTTTCCTCAAAAATTGTGTTTACGAATGCATTAATTGCAATGCATGCATGCATAAAGTACACGCATTGGTCAATTTTCTCTTAATACTTGCATGTAATGATTTATTGCACCTTGAAATCTGAACATGTGATGGGGAACAACCAAATTGAGACTTATAAAATGGGAAAACTAGAATTTTGAGATAAGCCCTATAAACCAGAAAGGAGGGAGTAAAAGGATAATCCCTCCGTACCAGTGCATTGCCTGATATATTAACTCAAGTACTAGGCATGAACAAACAGGCTCAATTCTGTGCTCATCCTGGTGTAGTAGTAGTAGTACTAGGCAATGCAGTTGACGGGTGACATTGACGAGTGGCGACCGAGGGAATTGAACCGTGCTCGGCATAGTAGGTAACGTTGTCTAGTTACTAAAGCATGCCTCCGTTGTTCATCGGTAGTCATTATGGACCGGGGACATGAAGGGAATTTCCTAGGGCTAGAATTCTGGCCACCAGATATTTCGACTTGAAACGCTGAGGTTCGACTGGTTGGGGTTGCCTAATGTGCGTACCACGCACGCTACCGAAGGACACGAGCCCATTTTTTTAGGATCAACACCAGCCAAGGTCTAGCTGGTACGCAGTTGGGTCCTACCATTTGAGAATACGAAAGGAACCTTTTAAATTGCCGAACGAATCTATGTGTGTTACAATACTCATATTTTCCTTGCAAATACTAATCTCAACGTGATAATTGATTTATGACGAGTCATTGAATTAGAGTGAATTTGTGATATAGTGATCTCAACATGGATTTCACATTTCATGTTGTCCCTAGTAAGTTTTCCAATGCAAATTCAAATTTAAAAGATGAACCATAAGGAGGTGAGAAAACTTTGTATGTATCAAGCATATGACCACACACACACACAACACACACAGAGAGACACACACACACGAACACAACAACAATCCAATAAGTATAGTGCATCTATTTTTCCTACCCATGCATGTATGACATGAGTTCAAAAATACTCCTTCTATTCCTAAATATTATTATTTTAGAGAGTTCAACAAGTGACTACATACGGAGCAAAATGAGTGAATCTAGACTCTAAAATATGTCTATATACATCCGTATGTGCGAGTCCATTTGAAGCCTCTAAAAAGACTAATATTTAGGAACGAAGGGAGTAAAATCTAAGACATCCATGGTCCTCAGTTCAATATTTAAAATGAACATGAAACGGAAACATGAATATTAAGTCTAGTACTACAGTACATGCAAATGTTGTGTTTAGGCGGAGCTATGATAGTCGGGGGTCAACCCCTCGACCTTAGATAAAACCGTGGAGCTCTGTTTAGGGTTGTTTAGATTATATTTGTTCCCACCCTCCCGACCACCGATTGGTTGTGCACCCCCACCCCTCCTCCCTGGGAGAATATCATGTGCCCCCATACCTTACATGCTATATGCCGATACGAGTTGCTTGGAGCTTGTAGATCTGAGATATAGCAGCTCACATGATGTGTCTTAATTTTTTTGCAGGAAACCTTGATGGGTTTGAGAATTGCACACAATTTTTACAAAAATTACTTAGATGCCCTTTGATCCCATATCCAACAACCTCGAAGCTCGTACCACCATAGCATCTAAGATGAAGGAGGACATCATATTCTCCTGTATGTAAGAATATCATGTGCCAGCACACCTTAGATGCTTTGGTGATACAAGCTCTTCGGAGGCATTGGATTTGTGACCCAACACCTCCTCGGTGGTTCGAATGGTTTTTTGCAAAAAAGCCCCAAAAGAGTTCGGCCACTGCTTACAAGCACAAAGACTGCTCAGATGCCATTGGATCTCGGATCAAACGACCTCCAAGCTCGTATCACCGTAGCATCCAAGCTGCGATAGCACCTTATGTTTTCTCGCACGGGAGAGTATGAGGTGCTCCCGCACCGTAGATTCTATGGTGATACGAGTTCACTGAGACCTAACGGCCCACAGTAGGAGGTTTGAATGTTTTTGGAATATACGGCTGATAGAGTTTGGGAAATGCACAGAAAGTACAAGTACTATGCATGTGCCATCTAATCACTGATCATACGACCTAGATGCTCATATCACCGTAGCGGGTAATTAAGCTACAGGGAGCACATAATATTAGCACCCGGGAGCCGTTGGATCGAAGATGCAGCGGCACACACGAGGCCTGAATGTTTCATTTGCAAAAAAAAAACTTTGGAGAGTTTGGAAATTGCGCATAATTACAAAGACTACTCCCAAGCCATTGGATCTCACTTCCAACGGTGTAAAAACTCGTATCACCATAGTATCTAAGCTGTGGGGTGGATGTGATATTCTATGCCGCTGTCATTTTTGTTCGTAAACTTGTAAAATACGTGTAACTCGTGCCATTACTTGTCTAACCACGCAAATTGTTTGTTCAAAAAAACCATCCTACACTGAAATATCGGAACAACACACGGGGGTCCCACTTGTCATTAATCAAATTTGGACCTAAAACTAACAAATCTGAAAGACGAGATTCGAACTGGCAACCTGGACTACAAAGCGTAAGTCGATAGCTGAAAAAACGAACGGTTGTTGGCTTTGTCCCATAACTTGATTTTATATAGTACTTGCGTTGAGTAGAGTAGAGGGAGTGCCTCGTCAACATGTGCATGACCGTTGTCTCACTTATGGGTGGTCCCAGGTCTGCGATCTCAATCTCTCTTCTGTCCATCGTCTAACCTTTGCACGACCACACCCGAAGAGCGGCGCTAGCTTGCCGTGGTGTTATTACAACTAAAAAAAGCTTGGAAAATAGAAGAATTGCCTAGAACAAGAGACGTTGCGGCTGGTCGAGACGGAGCTAACCGTGCCACTTTTGCATGATGAAGCTGTTTTCGACCGACTGGCTGGGTCTCGAGGTCGAACCATAGGTACTACGTCTGATACAGTATATTTTTACACGCACATTTTTCCTCCGTGCCGAGACGTGGCACACCCTACCGCGCGGTTTCGGGGTCCTCCCGGGTGGTGCACGCATATATTCTTCCTGACGTGGGACGCCCCACCGCGCGTTTTCTGGGTTCTCGCTGGTCTTAGCACCGAAGCAAGTAAATGAGTTGTCAAATCACGAAAGACCACCTTTCCCGCCGAGTACATCAGTGAAGCACGGTGGCTAGCTAGTTGGGCTAGTTCGACCGATTAGCTAGGCCGCCGCCACATTTGTTTTTTCACCCCTTTTTTTATCTACTTGCCGGCAGGTAAATTTAAATATCCACCGCGGCTTGCTTTGGTGTTTGGGTGCGGCAGGATTTTTAACTTTTTGACTGACGGGAGCAGGCGCGGCAGGATTTTTAATTTTTTGATTGACAGGAGCAGGCACGGTAGCAATTAGTCACGATGACTCCGCCTGTAAAAACCCACTGCTCCCTGATGTGAGAAGTCGTCAACTGGTGTTTTACCGTGGTGAAAACCAAAAGATTCCCCGCTCCTCGGCTGGCTCCCTCCGCCTTCCCGTAGATTGCATTGCCTTTCAGCCGTTTCGCCCCCTTTGCTTCCTCTCCCCATTGCTTCTACCTGGTGCCATGGCGGCGCAGCAGATCACGGAGTCCAAGGTGAGGCTCCTGACATAGGAGCTCCATGCCAAGGATGCGGAGCTCAGGGCCAAGGACGTGGAGCTACGTGAGATCAAGGAGGAGAGGAGTGCCATGCTCCTCCGTTATGTGCGGGAGTTCACGGAGCTTCAAAAGTGGCAGGCGTCCACCACAAAGATGCTCGAGGCATCGGCGGCGTTGCTGCAGAAAGCGGGAGATACGATAGGCTGTCAGGGGAGCCGGCTAGAGAGCGAGCGGGCCCATCGTGACGAGGTCTAGGATCGCCTCAGCCACTTGGTGAACCAAGTTGCCACGCACGTGTTGCGGCTGCGCGATGCCTACTGTCGTGCCAGCGCGACGATGCCGGCCGTCGGGCTGAACCCGTTTGACCACCCGGTCGACTTCAACGAGCTGCGGCTTCCTGACCTCGTCTCCTTATTCACCTATATCTCCGAGGAGTTGAGACATCTCCGCGTGATGGTGGGGGCTGAGATGGACAAGGAGGGGTTGCGCGCTGCCGTCGCCGTTGCCGGGCGAATCCTTTCAGGGCTCTGTCACCGGAATCCATTCGTGCCATTGGACGCCGTCATTGACGAGCTGGCTCCCGTCGACCGGGAGCGGGCTCTGCGGGCGGTTGCACCCTACATCACCAACGTCGTGCGCCTCAAGAAGCAGAGGGACTTCGGTGGTGTTTAGGCGCCCTCTGCATGGGCATGTCCATGTCTCGGCGCAACATGACCATTGGATCAAACTCAGACGGTGCAGATCCGTCACTGTTGCACAAAGCGTGTGGGTGTGTTTGTTTGCATTCTCATCTCAATATAGTTATTTCCTCTTCGTGTATTTTTGTCAACCTACTAGTGTGGCCTCATGCACCCTTCATGCACTCTGCCAAACACCCAAAAGTGGGTCGAGAAGGGAACTTTTGCTCCCATCCCATGCACCCTTCATACACCCTGTCTAACACTATAGGATGTGCTTCATATGGTTCATGTTTCATGGAGTACTGTAGCACCGTACTCTCCGTGCGCTGTGGACCTAGTTCTGTTAACATTGGTCTCACCGTTCATTCTCGACCGGACAGTCGAAAAAGAGGTACTATGTTACATATAGGAGTAGTTGACATGCGCACAACACAGCAACAAGATTGTGTAGTACTGACGTATGAACCACTGCACATGCCTAGTAGTAGGAGCACTGTGTATGTTCAAGTCGCTGTCGTGTTTCGCACTCCTCCTCGTAAGAGTGAAAACGCTTGTTGTAATCATTTTTTTCTTCAGAATGAAAAACAGTGGACACGCTCTACCGTGCGGATCCTCCTCCAGCCATGCACTAAATTACTCACTTTCGCCGACGTGTGGGATAGCCAGCACCTGGGTCCACCAGCCATGCACTAAATTACTCCATAGTAGAGTGACGGTAGACTACCCCGATCGAACCGCCATAGTAATGCCCAATGAGCCGTCAAATCACAAAGCCCCCTCCTTTCCAGCAGTAAGTTGGACGGACGAAGCAACCATCATTTCACTCTTCTCTCTCAGCTTCCTCTCTTGAAGAAAACCCCCACTCGCTTCATTTCTCCCTCTTCTCGTTCCTCCTTTCACTCTTCTCTCTCAGCTTCCTCTCTTGGATGGACGCCGGAGCACCGGCCGACGTGATGTCTATGGCTCTGGCCAAAACCATCAAGGCTCATGGTATGAAGAAGGGCAAGCACGCAGCCGAGACTACCGCAGACAAGCTCAAAGCCATCACCCTGTCCAAGCCCCCCTCTCCGGGATCCCTCATTAAACAAGTCCAGGCAATGTCTCTTGTTGACGATCTCTTTCTCGATCTTGATCGTGTTTTTTCCTATAACACGCAGTACTAGTACTGGTAGTACAACTTTCTGGGTGATCTTGCATGTGATTTTAGTGTGCCAAATGACGGTTCTAAATTCCTTTTTTGACCAAAACATGCGAGAGGTTGACACTGATTTCTTATAGATTACTTTCAACTACTCCCTTTGTCCCAAATTTCTTGTCTTAGATTTGTCTAGATACGGATGTATCTAATACTAAAATGTGACTTGATACATCCGTATCTTGACAAATCTAAGACAAGAATTTTGGGACGGAGGGAGTACTATATGAACATCAATGCTACCTTTTAAGAGGGTATATTTGCCTCAGTAACTTGTGTTATGGATATTGCATGTAATCCCTCTGCTCTCATACCTTTGAAGACATGTTCTAGTGTCTTTGTTCACTCATTTCTGTGCATATATGTAGTTATATATGGAGTATAATATCGAAAATCATCTTATATTTCTGAATGGAGGTAGTAATGAAATATGGCTTCTGTTTGAATTAGAACCAGGTCTGCGGTGGAGATGAAGTTCTCAAAGTCATGCTGTGTGAATTGGAAGACCTGATGATGAGTTCTACTGCTCAACTATCCAGCTGTTGTGTCCTTGTCGCCACGTGTCCTGAACTAGTGTTTTCCTGTAGCATTGTTGTCAAGCGTGTTCTCGAGGCTGTACTTGACCACAACAATTTCCTGGCTATGCCTTCGATTACGAAGGGTGTGGTTCTTGTAAAGCTTCCCAACAAATCTGATGCGGCATGTCTTCATCATCATGTTTATGAGTGGAAAGACCACTCTGTTAGGTTCTCCAAGGTTGACAAGATGGTGATGGTGCATGTAGACATCTCACACGAAGTCCATGGCCTAGTCAGTTATGCGGGGTTCATCCCGTAGGTCGGTGGCAAGAAATAGTCTGCAGAGTTTAGTTAGTGCAACTTTGCTTGTCTGTAGTAAGTACTATTATTCAGTACTTGATTTGTGTTTGTGAACCCTGTATTGTTTATTATTACTGCCGCTTTTGGTGTGTGGTCAGTCCTTAGAACGGTCTATGTTAATGCCTGTCCACTCAATTCAGTCTGTACATTTTGAAGTATCCAGATAATATTTTTTGTGAGGACGGTTTATCAATTATGGTTACACTCCAATATCTGTATGCATTGCAGGGTTTATCGCACCCACCAGGATTTCCAGTCCCATGGATGTTCGGTCCATATGATTTGTCACGACTGTCGGTGTCAAAACCGGCGGATCTCGGGTAGGGGGTCCCAAGAAGTGCGTCTTAGGATCAATGGTAACAGGAGACAAGGGACACGATGTTTACCCAGGTTCGGGCCCTCTCGATGGAGGTAAAACCCTACTCCTGCTTGATTAATATTGATGATATGGGTAGTACAAGAGTTGATCTACCACGAGATCAGAGAGGCTAAACCCTAGAAGCTAGCCTATGGTATGATTGTTGTTGTATATGTCTATCGACTAGCCTGGCCTCGGTTTATATAATGCACCAGGGGCCTAGGATAACAAGAGTCCTAGCCGAATACGTCGGTGGGGGAGGAGTCTTTGTCTTGATCGACAAGTCTTGTGGATTCTTCCTTGTATGCGGCAGCTGTCCGGACTGGCCCATGAGTATACGGCCATGGTGGTCCTCGGCCCAGTCCAACTGATAGGGAGACGACGCGTTGAGTACCCCCTAGTCCAGGACACCGTCAGTAGCCACCTGAACCGGTCTTCAAGTTAGGGACGCTCCTCGATTCTTCCGAACTGTTCTTCATCTTCGGTTGCCGGTCTTGAAAACTGGTTCAACAAATCTTCTCATCTTCTATCTTGAGGATCGCCGTAATGCATTCGACAAGTTTATACGTCGGGTATCCGAGGAGCCCCTTTAAGTTTCCGGCCTTTATCAATGCCTTGTTATTTTTATGCCACACCTCGGGTTTGAAGTTGTTCCCGGGCGGCAATGTCCTCTTGCGTCTGAGCTCTAACGTCGGACTGCATTCGAGGTATCTGTTGCAGCCGAGCACCAATGCCGGACTGCATCCCAGCTCTAACGCCGGACTATGTATCCGAGCTCCAACGCCGGACTGTATCCGAGCTCCAACGCCGGACTATGTATCCGAGCTCCAACGCCGGACTGTATCTGAGGTGTCGTAAATCACCTTGGTTCAAAGAAGTTTGAAGGAGTTTAGCCGAGCTTAACTCTGGAAATGCCCTCTATGGAGCCAGCCACTAGCGCCCAAGCTTTATGCCGGACTGCTTCCGAGGTGGTGCACCACCCTGAATGTGGGCCGATTTTTGTCAATATTTTTGATTGGTGCAATTTATTCTCTGCCGAGATACATAGCTAATAGCCCTCAAGGTGGGTATCGATCTAAAACCCGAGATACACATGAAGGATGACATAAGACCACTGATCCCCGTAGCCGCTGAGACTCAGGTTGATTTGCAAAATCGGTCTGAGGATCAAGTCCTAGCTCGGCAGAATACTTCGGGACACAAAAAGCAGCATGCTCAGTCCTCGAGACTCAGGTTGGGTGCGGCCGACCAACCTGAGGATCAAAATCTCCTCGGAAACTGTATTGTACTTAAAATTCTCTGCATAGAACAGGCAATGCAGTAGCCCCCGAGACACTGGTCGGGTGGCAACACAAGATCAGGGGATCGATGTGCCCCTTTAATATTTGTAAATAATAAGCCCGAAGCCCAGTAGCCCCCGAGCCTTAATGCGGGCACGGGAGGCCGAATTAAGGATCGATATCCATAGTAAAATCACAAATTATGTGTAATGACTCTATGTATCCAAGTACTTTACGTCATTAATGCTCGGATCCGCATTGTACAAAACTTTGTTGACCGACCATCGGCTTCCACCTCCTCGGCCAATAGCCGAGGAGTGTTTGTCCTACTTTATAAAGCCTTTATGAGGGCAAAGATTTACAACAAACAAGGCAATCTGGCCATATGGTTTTATAAACAAAGGTACGCGAAGAGACATGTTATATTACTGTTTAACAGAAGAGATGTCTTCCAAAGAAAATAGTCCCGCTATCGGTTCCTTTCTTTGGATTGTCATGCTAAGCATGATCATGAAACCTCAGCTCCAATGTAAGAGCAAAATATCGAGGATTTAGTTTGGGAGGCCAGTTAATAGCCCCCTGTAGTGTTCGGCGACAGTCGAGGTCAAGATGTAAACACTTCGGCCATTGTTATTAATGGCCCGTCGTTTAACGCTATCATCGAATCGCCGACCAGTTTACGCTTATTGTGAGAGTCAGTTTTCGGCTTTCTCCACTGAGGTGCTTAACCATGTGAGCTGGAAGCACAATCGCAGTGGTTCTCCCTTTGCACACCCAGCCGAACAAAGCGGAACATAGGAGGCAAGCGCAGGAGCCGGGCAACCCAACTATTGACCGAAGACACAATTCGAAACTGATGCATATATAGCAATATCCGAGAATGTTTTTGCCGAATCTCTAAAGGTGTCCGGCGTTGCACTGTGAGACTTGTGCTGAAAACACACAAATAGTTTAAGAGTGCCATGGGCTCGAAAAGCCAAAAAACTTATTCAAAAGGTTAATGTCCGAACTAGATCAAGTGTTTGGTGCCAATCCGAAAATTGGACTTTAGAGAAAAAAAAAGTGCTTCTGTCGTGCTTTAACATGACACATCCAATCTCAAAACTTTCAAGCGGGTCAGCCTACGGCTTCAACCTCCTATCCCGAAGGCGGAGTACTTCTTACTAGCGCAGTTTAGCAAACTAAACTCTAGCGGCTTTGAGCGGGAAATTAGGCTCCCCGGCTAGTGACCACACACTTGTGTCAAAAAAGGAGTGATAAATAATAATAAAAACTTTGTAACGACTAAGAAGAAAAACACTTATCATAAAATGGCTCATATAAATTTAAGAGCCCCCAAGTGACTTGGGTAAAAGAATGATTGCATGTACCGAAGTACTTATATCATATCTATGTTCAACCGAACTTTAAACGCGTCTTAACCGACCATCGGCTTCTCCCTCTTCGGTCAAGGACCGAAAAGTGTTATGTACTCCATCTGTCGAGAATATCGACAGTGTTTCCAATAACCAGGCAATCAGGCCATAAGGCTGTAACAGACAAAGCGCGCTCAGGGAACTTATGCTATATTACTACGAAGAGTAAGAAGCATCTTCGAAGAGAATAGTACCCCCACCGATACCTTTCTTCGGTGCTCATTGTTATTATGAGACTTGTGCAATAGATTTTTTGTACTCATGAGTTCCATTGTGTGCCGACCATAATTGAATAACAATAAGAGCGCTAGCTTTCGGCTTCACCCAGTCTGAGGTCCGGCTCGGTTGACCCGATCGTGACAATCGCAGAGGTGCTCCCTTTACTCCCTAGACGAACAATCGGGAACGTAGGGGTAAGCACAGGAGCCAGGCAACCCAGCTTGCAAATCGCTTAAGTCAATATGGTGCATATTGTGGCATAATACACGAACAAGGAACGAAGCCGTACAAGTATAACCATATGCAAGAGGAAAAAGCTTCATGAAGGAAGCCCCCAAGTAAACGGGGTATTTGAATTTGCGTGTCACAAACAAAGTTTGGACAAGGAAATTTTTACAAGCAACTTTTTTCTAAAAAAGTATAATGCTTGGCCGAGCCGAACACAAGTTAAAAATTTAAAACTTTGAGCATGAAGACAACTTAGCTGGTTAATGTGTTCGGTATTGATGACGTGGTCCGAGCTTGATGCGGGACAGGGTTCCATCCCCGAGGTGGTCCTGAGGTGGCGGAGCAAAGAGCTCAGCGCTCCGACGTGGTGACATAGCACGATCAATGCAGGACGGCAGGGTGATGCCGAAGTCCCCGGCATGGGGGTAATGAAGTGTTGACGAAGGCCCCCGTCCAGCCGAGGTGACACCAAAGGATATAGTCCGGCTAGATCATTTTCCTATGCACAAAAAATAGTGCAAACCAGAGATAATAGTAATAATAATAGAAATAAAAAAAATCATTGCATAACTAATAATTTATGCAAAGTGAGTAATAAAAGAAATATGGCCTCGCGCCGAAGTCAATGTCGATGCAGGGCGGTGGCGTGATGCGGTAAAGGCATGGCAAGGCCTGAATTCACAGGTCGGTTCGAGTTCCGGATGCGGCGTTTGCCGGACTATGTACGGAAACTGACCGAACCACCATGCGACCGTTGTTAATGCGGCCACTATTTGATAGACATGCGTACATATGACGGACAAACCAGAGTAATAATTTATTGGAAAAAATGAACCCTAACAAGCAAAAAAATACTAGGATTAATAGCACCTGGCTTATTTGTTGTAGCAATCCGAAGAAAGGTGATTCCCTAATTTGGGACTCGATTTGCACACCTATCGCCTGATGGGCGATAAAGCAACGTCATGGCGATGCTGGCAAAGGTTGGCTCACCGAGGCAAAGCCCTCGGTCCAGCTAACGTGACAGAGCTGGTCGGCCAGCGATGCTGAAGTCTCCGGAGTAGGTTGATGAAGAGATGATGAAGCCCCCGGTCCAGCGATGCAGGGCATGACATGGTCGATGCCGGCTTGATGAAGTGACCATGTGGCGATGCAGGTGTGTCCGCTCCGTGTAATCCGTGGGGCAGCGATGTTGGTGACGGTTTATCCTTCGCGATGTCGAACTATTGTTCGGCTGGCCGAGATGATGATCTGAAGAAATTGAGCTCGGCTCAACAAAGCGACGACGTGTCTAACGCAGGTCGGCCGCCATGGAGTGATGTTGTCGGGCTGGTTTGACACCGGCACGATGGTGAAGTTCGTATTGCAAGAATACTTTTAATACTACTGGGATGTGTTTGAGAATAGAACACAACACCCCATATGAAAACTTCCTTCAAAAAGGATGTCCGAGATCCCGTTCATAAAGAAGATGAATTCGGGTCGGATTCGTTCTCGCGCAGAAAGTAGATCCAAAAAGTGATGCACTAATCGGAAGTTTCCCGGAGTTTGGACGGTCGGATCGAGCTGAATTTTTGGCAGGTGGTAGATATGGGAATTCCGCAGCAAATCAATGGTTGGATCTTCCAAAGGACATCTGAGCTAGATGTTGGATACCACGCCCTAAACTCGTCCGGATTCTCGTGCAGATTCAACAGGGCTCCGGTATATCGGAGATTGCCGGAGATTCCTCCATCGGAACTCGACGAAATTTTTGCAGGGTCGTTGTAGACATAATTCCACATAATTCCACTGAAGTAATCGTTTAAGCGACACTCGAGGAGGCGGTGGCGGCGGATACAAGTTTGCTGTCCAAAAAAACAGCACGGTCGCCTGAGGGCAATGTTGCCGTTGAGCCCTCGAGCTCCATGGATGACTCCTCCATGATCTTGACAGGGATCGGAGTTGGTGTTGATGAAGGCCTTCATCTGAACATGATGATCGGAGGTAGGGCGCAGTCCTCGGTCAAGCCAAGGTGACCAGTCGAGCTGGTGATGAAGAAGCCGACTTCGCAGTTGACCTGCAGTCGAGCCATTGATCCTTTCGTCGATCACATAGCGGAACTCTCAATGAAAGCACCAATGTCGTTGTCAAAACCGGCGGATCTCGGGTAGGGGGTCCCAAGCAGTGCGTCTTAGGATCAATGGTAACAGGAGACAAGGGACACGATGTTTACCCAGGTTCGAGCCGTCTCGATGGAGGTAAAACCCTACTCCTGCTTGATTAATATTGATGATATGGGTAGTACAAGAGTTGATCTACCACGAGATTAGAGAGGCTAAACCCTAGAAGCTAGCCTATGGTATGATTGTTGTTGTATATGTCTATCGACTAGCCTGGCCCCGGTTTATATAATGAACCAGGGGCCTAGGATAACAAGAGTCCTAGCCGAATACGCCGGTGGGGGAGGAGTCTTTGTCTTGATCGCCAAGTCTTGTGGATTCTTCCTTGTATGCGGCAGCTGTCCGGACTGGCCCATGAGTATACGGCCATGGGGGTCCTCGGCCCAATCCAACTGATCGGGAGACGACGCGTTGAGTACACCCTAGTCCAGGACACCGTCAACGACCTTTGAACTGTCCTGCTTGTGGGAGTAGGAAGGGCCCCTGCATGCCACGCATAGTTGGACGATCAATCTTCTGTTTAGTACTTCAACATAGTGATTTCCTGGTAAGGAATCACTCGTGTCACATCAAGTAAATCTTATTGATTTACTGTCTAAATCTTATTGATTTAATGTCATGTTTTCTTTCTTTTCCTGCAATTTTACGATGCAGGTTTTGCCATGTGACATTCATCACAGAATAAACCGTTTGGTTTGCTCTACGATGGCTATTTTTGCAGGTTTCACTTCTTATGTCGTGTCAGTAACGAAGGCACTGTCCATCACTTATATTAGTGGAAAAAATTGGATCAGTCTGTTGTCTGAGTACAAGATGAATCCCTATGTTGAACTGCAGTTTGGTTTAACAAAAATGCCACAATTAGTCCTTCTCGCGTTTAAAAGAAATGAAGAAAAAAACTGGATCACGGTCACGGATCCTAGTCAAGTTAGAAAGCTGATCATAGCAGACGCTGTTGTCTCGCACAGATCGAGCACCGGTAGTTTCTCTAGCACTGACAGCGGTAGCAGCTCAGTCTGATCCAGCTGAGGATTGGACACCGACCGCGTCAGCGGATCAGTCTGATCTACCGGAGGATCGGGCATCAACACCGGCACCAGCTCTATAAGGAGCACCATCTCCGGCAGCAGCGGCGGCTTCGGCACCTGCACCAACACTTGCACTTGCATTTGGTCCGGCCCGTGCAGTTGCACCGGCAACAGACCTGGCTGCAGTTCGCACTTCATATACCAAAGTCCTTACAAAAACCGACATGTCCACCTTCTTGGTAAGCATTGGCCACCCAAGTGCTTCATTCTTTTTTGTTTCCATGTTGTTTCACATGATTCACTGTGTTGATCTAACTGTTTGGGTATGTCTTCTTGTTTTCAAACAGAGAATTCCTAGAGCAACGAGGGAGTCGTTCAACAATCCGGGCGACCGTGGCCAAGTTTCTCTTACCATGCGCAGCCTTGGTGTGAATGAACCTGCTCAATATACTGTAAGTACAAAGGATGGTCGCATGATGATTGATGCTAAAGGATGGTCAAGGTTCAAATCTAAATCATATCTTGTGGTAGGCGATGATGTCAAAATCGAACTTTCTCGACAAGGTGAGATGGTCCAAATCAACTTTGAAATTCTTCAGTAGCAGCACGCAACTGCCGAACTGATCTATCCTCCGAGAGATTTTGATGTAATAATCTGGCATGGTGAAACAAGTGTCATGTGTGTATAAGTAGTACGACAGTATTATTTATCACATGGTATATCGTTGATAGAATTGCAACTCTGATTGCTTGTTAGGAACTGTTGTTCGATTTCATTCCAACAGCTGCCATGCTTTATTCAATTTTGTGTATTCGCCTTGCGACAGCATCTAAAACCAGCACAGTACCGATTGTTTGCAATATGAAAAGCGCTGAGGTAGAACACATGGGCCCCCAAACATGCAGGGTCGACCTGCGGCCCAAAGTCCAGAACCGTGAGCTTATCTGAGTATTATATTCTCAGCTGAACCCCCATAAAAAAAGTTGAACCCCCATAATGCTTGTGCATTGCAGAGGGAGTATATTTCTCGGCAAGGTGAGCCTGTGATATAAAAGATTTGTATATTTCTTTACAGAGGGAGTATCTCTCTGTCAAAAAATATATTTATGTGTAACTAGTTACTCCTGTCTTTCTACTTCCTTTCGCTGATATGTGGGGCAACCGACAACGGGGTCCACGTGCCATATGCACAAATTAGAGTGCACAACTTCACGGTAGACACACCCCTGTCATAGCGCTGCAGTAATGCCCAATGAGACGTCAAATCACAACCCCCCCTTTCCAGCTTTAGCAATAAGCTGGACGGATGAAGTGGCAATATTTCACTGGGCCTAAATCCCCTTCTCCCTCGTCTGCTTGTTCAGAGAAAACCCCCGCTCGGCGATTGCATAGGGTTTTCTCATGGAGAACCAGGTATGAATTCTTCATCCATCCTCGATAAATACAAGTCCCTTGGTCGCAGGTAATCCTAGGATGGCAGCCACCGCTGTTGATGCATTTTTCTTCGTACTGAATCTAGTGTGTTTCAGTTGCAGTGCCCAAAGTGCGAGTACCCTACAGATTTCTGCGCCCATGGCGAGACGCCACACTTGTTCCTTCTCATCCTACCACAACATTTTGAAACGCGCACAGTATGTTCCTAGAGTCCTCTTCTCGATCCGGGAGGGTGGGTTTTTTTTAACATGCTGTGGTCTCATATTATTTTTCCTGCAGTGTATTATTTGCTCTGCCAAAACACATGTACTCAAGATGCTCGGCCTTGCCATAACTGAATACACTAGTTTAATGGTCACAGTGAAGACAATCCATGGATATTGCTTCCGAGCTGGGTTCATGAACCAAGAAGATCGCTGATTTTTTTATGGCCGAACTTGGATAAACTTTCTCAAGTGTCACAGACTGAAAGTTGGCGCACGAATGTTGATGGAAATAGCAGAACCTGGTCTCATCTTCACTACGATCTTCCACCCCGACGTCGTTCCAATTGTTCATCCATGTTAGTTTTGTATCTGGTTCTTGCTTGTTGCCTCGATTACTTCTTAATCCACCTATTCTGTCTAACTAATCACAATTTAACTTTAGAAGTAGCAATGAATCTCTCACGAAGATGCTACTTCTAACTAATATTGTCTTATAATTGGTGGCACGTGTAGGTTTTTTCAGAGTTAAGCAGTCTGCTCGTTTGTTACTCTGTATTAACTCAGCTGTTACTAATGGCACTGAAGTTGACTGGATCGACATCCACATGTTCCTACACTTTATTGATCATCTTGAAGTCCTTGTGGGGCGTTTCAATGGTGGAAGGCCACGTGGGATATGTGTGCCACTGCTGCACTCATTGAACAGGTCCAACTGTGTCGAGAAACTTATGGTACGAGCTATTTTCTGTTATATATGTTGTTCATAAACTATTACTTATACACAGTTTTACAGTTGTGATCTTCTTGAAACAGGAACTACCGAGTTCTATTGTTCCTATACAGATGCCTGACCATGGTCGGGTCAGACTTGCGCTTGGTCACAACATGATGTTTATGTCGACCTACTCAATTCCCCTTGGAGGCGAAAATAATACTTATTCGTGGGTGGTCTCAGATAATGAAGGCCCGTCCATCTTGGAGAATAGGACAGAAGATTATGTTCATGCTTTTCCATGGCTCTAAAGCGAATATCCTGTTTATTGACCACGTTGCGAGATGAAGCCGCTTTCAGAAGGTTGTGGGTGCGCGGGGTGGTGCCTGGGCCTTGTCCTGGGGCTTGGTGGCCTCACCCTTGGTTAACTGTAGGCAAAGTAGCACTGTTCGAGGCGTGCTTTGTACGGTTGAACCTGTATAAGTACTCATACTGCTTTCAGCTTTGGTTTTTAAGTGCCCCTATTGGTTTCAGTTAAGGTTGTTAAGTACTCCTGCTGCTTTTACAGTCTGTCGTGTTTGTTCAGTCATGTCTTCCTCTAGCCGCCAAAACCAAACCAGCGCCGGCGGGGCCGCCTGCTTCCGCCTCCCACGGCTGGCTGCGCCTCAGCGCACGCATCGCCGCCCCACGGTCTCCTAAATCGTTAACGCCGACGTCCTCGGCGCGCTTTGGTGCGCTCACCGCGGCGCCGCACTCTCGCGTTGTCAACATGGTCAACAAACAACAGGAATCGGCAGAAGTACGTGGAGAGGATGACAGTAGGGGCCCACCACGTTAGTGTATGGAAAAAAATAAAATGCTTCCTCCTAGTGTTTTCCTGACATCTGGGACCCACGACATTGTGAGCATATATAGTCAATAGACAAGAGAATAGCACAAGACCGGCTGACACCTGGGACGTAGCTACTCAAGCAGTATTTTTTTTGTTTGGTATTGTTGAGACGGAGCAGGGTTTGAACTAGGCTGTGGCCCGTCTAGCCCCGACTTATATTTTATGTTCACAATGTGACCAGCCCAGCTATTTTTTCTTTGTGCAAATGAGCCCAGTTTATTTTTTCTGAAGAATACCCAATCTAGGCCTACTTATTTTTCTACGCCTTGAAAGTAATATGAAATGGGTTGTAAATATAAAAACAGATGACAAATTGGCAATTACTTTATAATTTCTGATTTTTTCACATTTTCAGATTCCTATTTCACTGGGCATTAACCTAATACAAATCTTTCTTTAAAGTACTTTAAATGTGGCTCGACATTTCGGTATTAAAAATAGTTTGGAACCCAGAGAAATATGCGAAATTGGCCCTGGCCAACCAAAAAAAATGACTGCAATAAATTGCATAAGAAGTTGCCATGAGCTATATATAAATTATTAAAAAAAGAGGGAGTGGTCTGACTTGTGCGTCTGTTTAGTTGACGTGTATGCAAGATTTTTTTAGTTATTATATACTACGTCAACACAAGATTCTAGCAGACGTAACCGTTGGATGTCAATCCAACGGCCGTCGTGTTTCTTCAATCTCTGATCTTCTTGCTCTAGCCGCCAAAGCAGCGCCGACGGGACCGCCTGCTCCCGCCTCCCATGGCTGGCTGTGCTACCGCGCAGGCCTCAGCGCCCCCTACTACTCCCACCGCTGGCCAGGGCATCCCTCTACTCACCCACACCCCCTGTTATTCTGCGGTGATGGCAGCGTCACACCGCAGCCGAACCGGTGAACCCTCGTACTCCTCTCCGCGCGGGCTTCCACTGCCGCGTCTTCCCCGGCTCCGTGTCGTCCCCTTCCTAGGCCTCGCCGTCGTCCACCGCCGTGGTGCTCTCGGTGCGGCATGGTCAATGTGGTCAACGACCGACTTCCATCGGAAGAGTACTATACGTGAAGAGGCTGACAGCTGGGTCCATGGCAGCCGCAAGAAAGTGCCTCCTTATTACGCGGAAAATAATTATTCCTCCACCTGACATCTGGGACCCACTGGACGGGACACCAGTATTTCGCGAAAAAAATGTTTCCCCCTGACTGCTGGGACCCACTGGTCGGGCCACCGTATTTCGCGAAAAAAACGTTCCCCCCGCTGTCAGCTTGGACCCACCCGAAGTGCCTCCTTATTACGCAAAAAAATGAATACCCCCTGCTAGCTGGGACCAACCTTGGTGGGAGGCTGACTTGTGGGCCTACTAAGTTGACTGGGATGGAGGCCTTTGTCAACTTTAGTCAATATATGAACGATTCTGGCTCTAGTGACTGTACGATGTCCATCCAACGGCCGTAGTGCTTCTTCAACCTCTGGTCTTCTTGCTCCAGCCGCCTAAAGCAGCGCCGGTCGTGCCGCCTTCTCCTTCCGCCCGTGGTCGGCTGTGATGCCGCAGAGGCCTCGCCGCCCCCTACTACTCCCACTGCTGCCAGGACATACCTCTACGCACGCACACCCCCTGTTATTTTGCGGCGACGGCAGCCTCACACCGCAGCCGAACGAGTGAACCCTCATACTCCTCTACGCGTGGGCATCCACTGCCGCGTCTTCCCCGGCTCCGCGTCGTCCCCTTCCTAGGCCTCGCCGTCGTCCATCGCTTTGTGCTCTCGGCGCGGCGTGGTCAACGTGGTCAAGGAATGGCTTCCATCAGACGTGGACTGTACGTGGAGAGGCTAACAGCTGGGTCCACGGCCGCAGTAAGGAAGTGCCTCCTTATTACACGCAAAATAATTATTCCTCCACCTGACAGCCGGGACCCACCGGAAGGGCCACCCTATTTCGTGAAAAAACATTTCCCCCTGTCTGCTGGGACCCACCAGCTATATCTTCGCCCGCAAGGAAGTGCGTCCGAAAAAAAACAATTCGCCCCCCTGACTGCTGGGACCCACCAGCTACATCTTCGCACGCAAGGAAGTGCGTCCGGGCAAAAAAAAACCAAAACGATTTGCCCCCCTGACTGTTGGGACCCACCAGCTACATCTTCGCAGGCAAGGAAGTGCCTCGCAGTCGGGACCCACCTGGTCGAAGTGTACGTACCATTTTCATTCTGGTTGCGAACGTGTACGTACATACTGGTCGATGTAGAGGTGCGCACATGTCGTAGTAGAGGTGCGCATGTGTCGTAGTAGAGGCGCGCACGTAGCATGTACACGTACGTACATCGGCGAGGGTGCAAGAAAGAAAATACGGCCACGTATATACATACGGGCAGGGTCTCGAACGCCTAGGCGCGCATAGGTACATGGCTGGGTCAGAATGGAGAAACAACATCGTCGTCGTGTTCATGGGGAGGCAACGGAATGCGTCGTGTTCATCGGGAGGCAACGGAACTCGTGGGAGCCAACCGGCTGGGTCGGAACGGAATGCGTGGTCATATTCATCGGGAGGGCTTGGACGGAACAGGCAATGGAAACGAGGCCTGGCGTACCGCACAACGGAGGAAACAGACCTCCTACATTTGGAACGGGGTCCTGTTGATCGGGAGGGGTGTGGCGTACCACAAAATGGAAGGAAACAGACCTCCTACGGTCGAAACGGGGGTCCTGTTGATCGGGAGGGGTGTGGCGTACCGCAAAACGGACGAAACGGACTTATGTTGGAGCGCTACGGTCGAAACGGGGGTCCTGTTCATCGAGAGGGGTGTGGCGTACCGCAAAACGGACGAAACGGACCTCCTACGGTCGAAACGGGGTTCATGTTCATAGGGAGGGGTGTGGCTACCGCAAAATGGGACTCCACGGGATACTGTTCATCTCCACCGTCGACCTCCTCCAGCCTCCACGCGCTACCGTCGACCTCCTCCAGCCTCCACGGGCTCCTGTTCATCCAGCCTCCACCGCGCGCTACTCCACCGTCTACTATTCAACCACCCCTCCACGGGCACCCCTCCACCGCCTACTGTTCATCCAGCCCTCCACACCATGGGGTCCTGTTCAACCACCCCTCCACGGCCACCCCTCCACCATCTACTATTCATCCAGCCCTCCACACCACGGGTTCATGTTCATCTAGAGGCAACGCCACCGCTCACTATTCATCCAAACCCCGCCGCAACGCTCACTGTTCATCCCAGAGGCAGCATCGATCAGCTTCAGTTAGCAGCAGTAACGAAGGAATCGCTCCATCGGGTTCAGTTAACAGCCATCGAACGATCGCTCGGGTTCAGTAACCCGTAGCCTGCAGTGCAATCGCTCGGGTTCAGTTAGAGCCCAACGCCTCGCTCGGCTTCAGTTAGAACCAACGCCTCGCACACACGCGCATACCTGTACGAGAGAAACTCCCATCGCTCTCCCACCGTAACCGGCAACTCCCCGAAATTTTCCTCCCCCTCGCTTCTACGACGGTTTTTTCTGTCATGGACGGCCCAAAGAATGTCATGCAGCTGCGTCTCCGGCCCGCCCAGGACGAAAAGCCCATTCTCTGTCATGATTTTTTGTCATAGAAGTAGGAGCCCACCACATCTATGATGATACCAGGTTTTGTCACAATTATCGTCATAGAAGTGTCATATGTATGACATAATTTTTTTTCGTTCGTCCCAAAATGTCACGGATGTGTCTTTTTTTTGTACTGACTGAGATCCAAAAAGAGAGAAGAAGCCATCTAGCTTATAACTATGGACCTATAGGTATGTGGTAAACTACTCACAACTTGTTGGAGGGGCTATGGTATTGATGTAGAAGCCCTCCGTCGTCAATTCACCCTCCGGCAAAGTGCCGGCGAAAGCTCCAAGATGAGATCTCGCGGATACAGAAGGTTATGGCGGTGGAAATTGTGTTTTGTTGGCTCCCTGGATGTTTTCAGGGTACATAGGCTTATATAGGAGGAAGAAGTACGTCGGTGGACGCCCGAGGGGCCCACGAGACAGGGGGCGCGCCCTATAAGGGGGCGCGCCCTCCTATCTCGTGGAGTTCTCTGTAGCTTCTTGACTTGCACTCCAAGTCCTCTGGATCAGTTCGTTCCGAAAATCACGCTCCCGAAGGTTTCATTCCGTTTGGACTCCGTTTGATATTCCTTTTCTTCGAAATACTGAAATAGGCAAAAAACAGCAATACGGGCTGGGCCTCCGGTTAGTAGGTTAGTCCCAAAAATGATATAAATGTGTAAAATAAAGCCCGTAAACATCCAAAAGGGGTAATATAATAGCATGGAACAATCAAAAATTATAGATACATTGGAGACGTATCAACAAGGCAGACGAGGCCTTCCAAGACCTCAAGCGCATGCTCTCCACCGCACTAGTCCTGGCCGTGCCGACCGAAAAGGAACCGCTGTTGCTCTACATGGCCGTGACCTCGCGGGCGGTCAGCACGGTGCTAGTGGTCGAGCGACCAGAGAAGGGCAAGATCCAAGCCGTCCAGCGCCCAATCTACTACCTGAGTGAGGTGTTGTCCATCTCCAAGCAGAACTACCCGCACTACCAGAAGATGTGTTACGACGTGTACCTTACCACCAAGAAGCTGAAGCAGTACTTCCAAGAGCACGTGGTCACCGTGGTCAGCACGGCGCCTATCGGAGAAATCATCGGGTGCCAGGATGCTTCTGGCCGGGTCACCAAATGGGCGATCCAGCTAGCCGGCCACACCATCGTCTATGAGCCCGGCACCATGATCAAGTCTCAGGACCTGGCCGACTTCCTCGTCGACTGCACCGAGACCCAGTACTTGTCGCCGCCCCCTGTCGGGGGTTGGGTACGACATATGCCAAAGGATGGCTTATCATGGTGGGAGCGAGTAGAACATCGCCGGTGCCCGGAAGCGGGATGAGGCGAAGATATGCACGCCGGCGGAACTTACCCAGCTTCAGGGCTCTCCGAGGAGATAACACCCCTACTGCTGCTCTGCGGGGTCTCCGCATGGTCACTATGGCAAAGTGGTTACAATGGTGCTCCTGGAGCTGTTTCTGGAGGTAGGAGAAGGCAAGGCTAGTTTCTCCGTCTTGTGATCAAAGGTCTATTCCTCTCTGGGTCCGAACCTTTGTATGGGCTTCCCAGGGGGTTTATATAGGCCTACCCCCCCAGGGGTACAATTGTAATCCGGCTGGGAGCGGGTCCCAGCCGTCTGTCTCTCAGGCCGCCGTCCTTCCTTCTGACTACTGGAGCCCGCCGACTGGCGGGCCCCGCGGACAGGCCTGAGACTGTAGCGGTCCTCCTAATGACGCTGGCTTGGTCATGCGGTCATGGCTACAGCGCCACCGTCTGGCATGCGTTCACTGTCGCCACTCCCCATCTTATCTGGTTGATGCCGTGCGGGGCCCGGGGAGGGGTCGGCCGACTCCAGGGGGCCGACTCCCACCGGTCCGTCTCCAGGGCACTCATGCCGTCTTCGGTCTACCCACTGACGGGCGGCCCCATCGCCCTTGGGTCATACAGGCTGGCGTCGTGGGCACAGTGCGCCGCCTACTGTGGCTGAGGTCAGGGCAGGCATGGCAATAGTGCCGCACCTCACGGGAGATCTCCAGCGATACGGCTCACTGTAGCCATGCCGGCCCGTCGTAAGCAGGGGGGCCGCCATGCCGTGGCCGTACCCCGCCTCATCCTTCGAGACGAGGGTGGAGTCGTGGGCCGGCTCTCCATAGCCGGCCTCTCTGGAGGTCGCTGGCCAGGAGTCGGCTTGTCTTGGAGTCGCCATCTGGGACTCGGCTTGTCGCGGAGTCGCCGTTTGGGACTCGGCATACTTGGAGTCGCCATCTGGGACTTGGCATACTTGGAGTTGTTCCTGGGACTCGGCATGAGGGGCGCGGCCTGCCCCGATGTCTTGAAAGGTCCTGGGGCTCGGGTTGGCCTACCCGTGGCCCATTACTCCGACAGTAGTCCTTGAAGCTGGTGAAGCTCCGCGGATATTGCATCGTGGGGCTTCAACAGTTTCCATCTTCCGGGAGTGGATTCTGGGCTTCGGCTGCCGTCTTCCTTCGGGCCGACTATCCAAAGTCGGATTTGCGGAGGGCCGCCCCGCCTCATAAAGAGCTCGAAAGTCATGGCGGGAGACCAGGCGGCGTGCCTGATACGCTTCCCTGTGGCCATCAGTGCGGTCCTATTGCGTGGCGCCACGCGGCGGGGGTAGTCTGCCTTCACACGCGCATGACGGGACGGGCCGTCAGGCGGGGCCCGCCACTACCGCGCCTCGGCATTCGAACGGATCCGTTGCGGCCATGCGGTCGGTTGGTTTTCCCATGTCGTTACTATGCGCAGTAACTTCATGGGGTAAATCGTGGGGGGCGTGGGGTCCTGTGCATAGTTAATCCCATACCCGCCCCCTTCGGCTTCTCAGCCCACAAGGCTATAAGTAGGCGTGGGGGGGGAGCGGAGCGGCAGAGCACGCGCGCCCATCTTCCCCGCTCCCTCCGCCTCCTCTTGCCTCCTTTCCTTCCCTTCGCCGCCGTTGAGCAAGAACACACCACACCAGCGGCGATGAGCTCTTCCTACGCCGCCGCGGCCCCCGCCGTGCGCTCCGGCGTGTGGGACGGCTCGGAGGTGGATGATGAGCATATCGAGTTCCTCCGCCTGACGCGCCGGCTCCCCAGCGCAGACCTTGTGCGCGCCCGCGCCTGCCGGAGGGGGAGATTCGGCCGCGCCGGAGGAGGGTGAGCGGGTCATCTTCCGCTCGCACCTCATGCGCGGCCTGGGGCTGCCGGAGAGCGGCTTCTTCCGCGCCTTCTTCGAGTTCCACGGGATCCAGCCGCACCACCTCACCCAAACACGGTGGTGCTGCTGTCCGCCTTCGCCACTCTGTGCGAAGGCTTCCTTGGCGTCCTCCCCAGCATCGAGTTATGGGGAGAATTCTTCTATTCCAAGCTCGGCACGCACGTCGCCGGCGTGCCAGCTCATTGTGGCGCCTTCATTGTGTTGCGGCGGCGATAGCCGACAACCCGTTCCCCGCCATCGCGTTGATCAAATCGGTGAAGATGTGGCAACGGTCATACTTCTACGTGAAGAGCGTTGCCCCCGACGGGGATTGGGTCAATCTGCCGCCTTACGAAGCCGGCGCACCGGCTGGGAAGCTTCCCAGCTGGTCTCATCGAGCCAAGACGCTGACTCCCGCCGGAGCCGCCGCCGTGGCGCGGCTCCGAGTTCTGACGCAGTCAGAGGGCCTCGTCGGGGCCGACTTGCTGGCCGCCTTTGTGGTGCGCCGAGTCCTCCCTCTCCAAGGCCGACCTCATCTGATCAGTCAGATGAGTGACCACCGGGACCCGAGTCGGATGTGCACCAAGGAAATGCCCCGCGCAGAGGTGGCAAACATGGTGAACCACATCGCGAACTGCGAGTTCGGGGAGGACTGGCAGTTCGGCAAGGAGCCGTACTCGCGCGCCAACCCCCCTCCAGTGGTAAGTCGCATCTCTTTATTGCTTTGCCTTCTTCGTAGCCGACTCCGACTTCTGATCTTTATTGGTTTCTTTGAACTAGAACCCCCTCATGCAGCCCGCAGCCGGCGTCACAAGACCGCCCCGCGAGTTCGTCCCCGACCGAGCGGAGAGCAACGCCGATGAACCCGACTTGGGGGCGGCAGCGATGGAAGCCGACACCAAAGGCGGGGGAGGAGGAGCGGTAGGCGGCTTCAGGCC
Organism: Triticum aestivum; assembly: GCF_018294505.1. Taxonomy (NCBI): domain Eukaryota; kingdom Viridiplantae; phylum Streptophyta; class Magnoliopsida; order Poales; family Poaceae; genus Triticum; species Triticum aestivum. The sequence continues at coordinate 249,988,324 of NC_057798.1, forward strand.
CTCGGCCACATTCACCGACTGGCCTGATGACGACGCCAAGGGGAAGTCGCCCCGCGCCACCAGCCGAGTGTCGGCTCATCGGGCGAGGGTTCCTCCGCCGGCCAAGGCGGCTTGAAGAGGCGCCAGCCTGGGACGAGTTCATTCGGCGACAAGCCGAAGAAGCTTAAGGGGGCGGCCGCCGCGACCAGGCGGGAGGAGGCGGCCGCGAGGGCCAATCGCTTCCGCAGGGAAGTGAGGAGGCCGCCGCTAGTCTCTGCGTAAGTGTTTCCTCTTTTGTCCTTATTTTCCCTTGGTGAATCTCGTCCGAGTTTCTCTTTTTCATTCCCTTTTGGCTTCAGGGCTCCCCTTTCCCTCGAGAGGGTCGTCGCCCCCTTCGTCATGGGGTCGGCGGAGACATCTACCAACACTCGGCGGATTCACCCCGCCGCCGACCTCCAAGTGGCGACAGAGCGAAATGCGCGAAAACTAGAGTAGGCCGAAGCCGCCACTGCAGCAAGGCAGCGAGCCGAGGAGGCTGCGCATCGCCAGGCGGCGCAGTTTTTCACCCCACTATCTTTGGTGCCGCCGCCCCCGGAGTTCACGGGGCAGACTGGAGAAACCGGCGCTGAGACTCCCGTCGTGGAGAAGGAGAGCAGCGAGGCCTCCATGTCGGACACGCTCGTGCCGCCACCGCCGCCTCCACCGCTGTCTAGGAGAGCGCATGGCAAACAGCCGGCGGGTCCGCCGGAGCCGCCGACCGCAGACGAGTCCGAGGCGAGGCTGCTTCTCCAAGTCGCCTCGCTGGCGCGCCGCCGTCTTGAGAGGGCGACCTCGGTGTCGCGACCCCGGGAGACCGGCGCCGCCAGCTCGGCAACCCCAGACGCCGAGGCGACAAGCGCCGCGCCCATCGGGTGGTTGTGCGGAGGCGGCACTGGGCCGCTGAATCAAGCGCTTCTGGACGTCCAAGCGAAGCTGTGCGCTGAAGGCGACGCCCTTCAAACTTGCACAAGGGCGCATCTGGCAGCGCGGACGGCCGTCCGAGTATGTTTCCTTCTTCTTTTTGATTCTTGTTTTTCTTAAATGACTATTGTAGGAGTATCACAACCTCCACGCTACCGCCTTCAACCATAATGTTGAGGAGTTAGGTAGGCGGACTGCCTACTTGTCGGAGAGCCGGGGTGAGTCCTTCTTCTTTCTCGCGGGGGCGTGCTGGCGCACCCACGGGCTGTAGTCCCCGAGATTCGGGCCGACTGCTGAGCAGTCGGGCCGGATCTTCTCAGCGACTTTCTTTGTTGATGACTCATCGTCTTTCGTCTTTTTTCTTCTTCATAGGCCAACGCCGCTCTTCAGCAGTAGCTGGGCGAGGCCAATACCGCCTTGCGCGCCAAGGAGGAGGAGTGCGGCAAGCTTGCCGCAGAGCGCGACCTGCTGGCTACGTAGCTGGCCGAGCAGAAGGAGCTGCTCAAGAAGGTGCAGGACGAGGCCGAGAAGAAAGAGGCCGCTCTCCTGGCCGAGTTCGAGAGCGAGCGCTCCTCCTAGACTGACAGGGAGGCGATGCTGACCTCCGGCTTCCACGAGATCGAGGACATCGTCGATGGTGAGTTTCTTTCCTTTCTTCGAGCTTCCGACTATAGGTCGATCCGATTTCTGGTTTTTTCGACTCACTTCTTTTTTGTCTTGGCAGACTTCTTCCCTGGCCACTCGCAGGCAGTCACTCTGGCCATTGAGGCTGATCGCGAGCTGCGGAGGGCAAGCAGTGCGGAGATCGCCGCTAACGCCCCCCGAACCATCGATGAGAAGCTTTTGAGCATCGAAGCCCGTCTTCGTCCGGCCCACCGGCTGATGCGCCGCCTTCAGCGTGCCGGTGCCCATGCAGTCGCCGCTCTGTGGCCAGACATGCCGGCTCTGCGCACCGCCAATCGGACCGCCGACTGGCTGGAGGTCGCCGCCAGCTGTCTTGAAGCTTGGAAGGGTTCCTCGGCCCGGGCCGTGGCACACCGGGCCTTGGAATTCGTCAAGGCGTGGTATCCGGGGCTGGACCTGGACCGGCTGGCCGCGTTCCGTTGAGAGGCCCAGGTAGAGTTGGTGGTAGTTGAGGGTGCCCTTGTCGAACGTGCGGCGGTGATTGCCGACTACATGGACACCAGTGTCTTCGTCCCCGAGCGGGCTGCAGGCGGCGAGGAGGTGCCGCCAGAGTGGTTCGGGATGAACCCGGACTTCAGCGAGGACTCTGTTGAGGTGATTGACTCCAGCACTGAGGAGGAACGCGAGGTGGAGGACGAAGGTGAGAGGGAGGTGCCAGAAGACAGAGCGGGTGGCCGGAGGCGATGAGGCCGCCCAGCCGACCGCCCCGGCGCCTGACACTGTCGTCTCCTCCGATTATCCGATCCCAGATGCCACCTCCTAGGCTGCCGTTTTCGCCTCTGCTTTATTTGTCTTAGTAATCTTTTGGAAAACTTTGTTAAATTCGAATAGTTGTACTCGCGGGGTGTATCTTGAACTTCTACTCGAAGATTCGGCCAAGGGCCTATGTAAATATTTATCCGAGTTCTATCTTTCCTTGCTTACTGCTCTTTAGGCTTTTCCCTTTGCCGCCTTCCTTTAGTCGTTGCCTTGCCAGTCGGACAGCCGCTCTGCGGACTGTCGCTGGGTCAAATGCTTGGCTACTTCAGGAGGGCAAGTTACTTGGCCATTTTAGAGTTTCTTTTAGCAAGTCGGATAGAAAGCGGCAGGCCGACTACCCAAGAGTCGGCCGTCCTTGATAGAGGCTAATAGAAGCGGCAAGCCGACTACTCATGAGTCGGCTTTTTGATTCAGAAATGCTGGAAACCGTCTTACGCTATGTTTGTGCTTTGGGTCCTTAGCCATTTTTTGTGTGGGCGCCCGTTCTTCCTCACTCCTGGCCACCAAACAGTCGCTTCTGCAAGCTGCGGCTTTGTCAGGAGATGGATTAGGCACCGCACACTACTTGTCTGACTGCGGGAAGCTCCTGATAGCGCGAGGCGGCGAGTCCCCGGGCCGACTAGTCTGGCCCGGTGCCAAGCGGCTTTTAACAATAGAGTAACATACTCGAAGGCATAATTCTTATCATACAGATAACGAAAAGCGCAGTCCCCGAGCTCGTCTCGGGGGGCCCAAAGTCTTAGTACTTTAATACAAAGGGGTAGCGTGATACATACTGCATCAACTGTAAAATCTTCGAAGAAGATTTGCATTCCATGGGCGCTCTGTCTCTTTGCCGGAGTCGTCCCTCTTGCATGCTCGGGGCTTCTGAGCATCGATCAGGTAGTAGGAGTCGTTTCCCAGCACCTTGCTGATGATGAAGGGGCCTTCCCAAGGCGCCGACAGCTTGTGTTGGCTGGCTGTTTGCTGGATCAGTCGGAGCACAAGGTCGCCCTCTTGGAAAGATCTTGGCCTGACCTTCCTGTTGTAGTATCGACGCAGACTCTGCTGGTAGATGCTGGACCGGCTGAGTGCCAACAGCCGGCCCTCTTCCAGCAGATCAACGTGGTCTTGTCATGCTGCTTCTGCTTCTTCCTCGGTGTACATGGTGACTCGCGGGGAGTCAAATTCTATGTCCATCGGGATGACGGCTTTGGCACCGTAGACGAGGAAGAAGGGTGTGAAGCTGGTTGACTTGTTCTGAGTCGTGCGCAGACTCCAGAGGACGGCCGGTAGTTCCTCAAGCCAGCAGCCGGCCGACCGCTCCAGCGGCACGACCAGTCGAGGCTTGATGCCCGATAAGATGAGGCCGTTTGCCCGTTCCACCTGGCCATTTGAGTGCGGATGGGCAACGGATGCTAAGTCCAGTCGGATGCCCTGCGTCGCGCAGAAACGGGCCAAGGCGCCTTTGGCAAAATTTGTGCCATTGTCGGTGATGATGCTATGCGGGATGCCATACCGAGTCGTGATGTCGGCAATGAAGGTCACTGCAGTCGGACCATTTAGCTTCTTGATGGGTTTCACTTCTATCCACTTTGTGAATTTGTCCACTACGACAAGTAGATGAGTCAAGCCACCTCGTGCCGTCTTGAATGGTCCCACCATGTCCAGGCCCTAGACTGCAAAGGGCCAGGTGATGGGGATAGTCTTGAGTGTAGAAGCTGGCTGAAGTGGCTTGGAACGGAAAATCTGGCACCCTTTGCACTTTTGTACTAACTCTTTGGCCTCTTCCAGGGTAGTTGGCCAGAAGAAACCGTGCCGGAAGGCTTTGGCGACGAGTGCCCTTGAGGCCGCGTGGTGGCCGCACTCGCCTTCGTGGACGTCTCTGAGAATTGCTTGGCCTTGTTCTGCCTCGACGCAGCGTTGGTAGACACCAGTGACGCTGCGCCTGACCAGCTCTCTGTTGACTATGGTATAAGCTGCTGCTCGGTGTTGCACTTGCCGAGCTAAGATTTCATCGGTTGGCAGCTCTCTGTTTACTAGGAACTTGAGGATGGGCTGGGCCCATGAGGGTGCTGCTATTTTTTCAATTGCTACTAGTGCGACTTGGACAAGGGCGGCTGGGCTGGGAGGCGGCGGGTTGGAGTCCGCAGCCGCTTGCTGACTTGCCGAAGTCTTCGAGTCGACTGGAGCAGTCCCCGGGCCGGGCTCTGGAGTCTTCGATCTTGCCACTGCAGTCCCCGGGCCGGCTTCGACTGTGTCTTTCTTGGAGTCGGATCCGACTTCTTCAGGTGGAGTCGGCACAAAGATGGAATCTGATTCTGGTGACGGCTTGATAGAAGGCTTGAAGAGGCGCCGAAGGGCGATGCCGGATGGTATCGCTTGGCGAGTGGAGCCGATCCGTGCCAAGGCGTCTTCTTGGTCGTTGTCGTTTCTTGGCACGTGGAGGAACTCGCACCCCTCGAAGTATCCGCTGAGTTGCTGCACAAGGAATCGGTAGCTCGCCATGTTTGCGTCCTTGGCATCCCAATCGCCAGATGATTGCTGGACCACCAAGTCAGAGTCGCCATAACACAGGATCCGGCGAATGCCGAGCTCTTTGGCAAGCCGGAGCCCGTGGATGAGTGCTTCGTACTCGGCCACGTTGTTGGAGGCGGCGAAATGGATCTGTAGCGCATATCTGAGCTTGTCGCCCTTGGGGGAGGTGAGGACGACGCCGGCTCCCAGGCCAGTGCGCATCTTGGAGCCATCGAAGTGCATCCGCCAATGGGTGGAGTCGGGCACTGGCGGCAGATACTGGGTCTCAGCCCAATCGACGAGGAAGTCGGCCAGCGCTTGTGACTTGATGGCGGTGCGGGGCTCGTAGTAGATGGTGTAGGGAGCCATGTCGATGGCCCATTTGGCCACTCGGCCCGAAGCGTCTCGGCTTCCGATGATCTCGGCAAGTGGGGCTATGCAGACCATAGTGATTGGATGCTCTTGGAAATAAGGCTTCAATTTCTTGGCAGCAAAATGCACACCATAGCACATCTTCTGGTAGTGGGGGTAGTTCTGCTTGGAGGCCGACAGTACCTCGCTTAGGTAATATACCGGTCTCTGGACAGGTAGCGCCTTGCCTTCCTCCTTGCGCTCGACTACAATGACTGTGCTGACTACCCGGCTAGTGGCGGCAATGTATAGGAGCATGGGCTCTTTGGGAGTCGAAGCCGCCAACACAGGGGGAGTAGTCAACATCTTCTTTAGTTGGAGAAAAGCTTCGTCCGCCTTCGTAGTCCATTCAAAAAAGGTTGTCTTCTTCATGAGCTGGTACAGGGGGAGAGCCTTCTCGCCCAGCCGACTGATGAATCGGCTGATGGACGCCAAACAGCCGGTGAACTTTTGCACATCTAACAGTCGTCTGGGTGCTTCCATCCTGTCGATGGCCTTGATCTTCATAGGGTTGCACTCTATGCCGCGTCCGCAGACCAGGAAACCAAGGATCTGGCCGGCTGGTACTCCGAAGACACATTTCTCGGGGTTGAGCTTGATCTGGAATCGGCGCAGGTTTTCAAAGGTTTCCTTGAGATCTTCCAACAGAGTTCCACGTTTCTCCGTCTTCACCACCACATCATCCACGTAGACGTGGGCATTTCTGCCGAGTTGCTTGAGGAGGCACTTCTGCATGCAACGCTGAAAGGTGGCGCCGGCATTCCTCAAGCCGAACGTCATGGTCAGGTAGCAGAAGGCACCAACGGCGTGATGAAGGCGGTCTTTAGTCTGTCAGCCAGGTTCAGCTTGATCTGGTGATATCCTGAATATGCATCTAAGAAACTCATCAGCTCGCATCCGGCTGTGGAGTCTATCACCTGATCAATTCTCAGCAGAGCAAATGGGTCCTTGGGGCACACCTTGTTGAGGCTTGTGTAGTCAATACACATCCGCCACTGCTTGTTCTTCTTCAGCACCAGTACTGGGTTTTCCAGCCACTCTGGTAAAAACACTTCAATGATGAAGCCAGCTCCCAGGAGCCGTGCTATTTCTTCTCCAACAACTCTTCTCTTTTCTTCTGACAGACGGCGCAAGGGCTGCCTGACGGGCTTCATATCAGATCGGACATGTAATTTGTGCTCGGCGAATTCCGTCGGTACACCAGGCATGTCTTTGGGGGACCATGCGAAGATGTCTGGATTCTCACGGAGGAAATCGACGAGCTCGCCTTCCTATTTGCTGTCAAGGCCTGTGCCCATGACAGCGTTCCTCTTTGGGTGCTCTGGGTCCAAAGGTATCTTCTTCGTTTCTTTGGCCGGCTTGAATGATCCTTCTGCTTCCGACTCCTTGGGGTCGGGCGACAACTCGGGCTGCTTGCCGGCCATCGCCACGACCCGATCAAGAAGCCGTTTCTCAGCTGCGATCACCAGGGACTCGTCCAGCCGACTGCTTTCGGCCGTGCAAGCGGACGATTTCTGTAGTCGCCGGCCACGGTCAGAATTCCCTTGGAACTTGGCATCTTCATCTTGAGGTAGGCATTGTGGGGGACTGCCATGAACTTGGCCAGAGCTGGTTGGCCAAGCAACGCATGGTACGAGCTCTCAAGGTCCACCACTTCAAACCAGACTGGCTCTCGGCGGAAATGATCTTTGTCCCCAAAGAGGACGTCTATAAGGATCTTGCCGATTGGTGAGTAGGAAAGGCCAGGAACAATGCCGTGGAACACAGTCCGTCTGCTCTGAAGCTGTCTTCGCTTGATTCCTAACTTCTCCATCGTATCCTTGTACAGGATGTTGATACTGCTGCCTCCGTCTATCAGCACTCGCGATAAGCGAGCGGCCCGCCTATCTGTGGCGAGTGTGGTGCCTAAGACCAAGGCGTAGGAGCCTGGACTCGGCATTACCTCTGGGTGATCGGCTCTGCTCCAACTGATGGGCCTCTCGGACCAGTGCATGAATTCTAGAGTACTAGACGCGACTGCATTCACCTCTTGCTGCTGTTGGCGCCTGCTGCGCCGGTCGTCTGCCACACTGGTGAACACCACATAGGCTCCGTGCTCATCTGGGAACTCGTCTTGTATTGCGTCGACTGGCCTGACAGCCGGCTGTTGGGGCGGCTGTGGCGGGGGCGGCCCAGTAGGCGGGGGAGGGAGTAGGCCGTCTCCCTTGGCGATTCTGGTCCGCCAGTGGCATTTCCGGGTGGTGTGATTTGATGGCTTCGCGCCATTATGGAACCTGCAGGGGCCATCCAGGGTCTGCTGTAGGAGAAGGCCGGCAACCAGTTGGACTTGCCGCCCCTCTGCCGCTTCGCTGGAGGCGGTCCCTCCGGCAGTTGGTCTTTGACTGTCGCCACTTGCCAGCTGTTGGAGGCCAGCTACGGGGCCTTGCACTTGTGGTCGTTCTGCTGTTGCCGCCGACTGGAGTCCCCAGCCGGAGTTCTTGGAGCCTGAGGAGCGACTTTGCTAGTCGCGCTGACTTGAATCTCCGCCTTCATGGAGGAGTCGACCGTGGCGTAATTGTCCACCGTGATCAGTAGTTCATCGAGGGTCTCCGGCTCGTCGTAGAGAAGCTTGTGCTTGAGGAGGGTGCCTTCTCTACACCCGGCAGTAAAGTACTCGATAGCCTGCACCTCGTGCACGCCTTCGCAGGAGTTCCGGAGCTCGCCCCAGCGCGTGAGGTAGTCGCGAGTGGATTCGTTGGGACCTTGCATGCACAGGGAGAGTTGGCGAGGCTTGGGAGGTCGCTTGTACGTGGTCGTGAAGTTGCGGACGAAGGCCTTGGTGAAGTCGACCTAGCTGTTGATGCTGCGAGGCTTCAGACTATTTAACCATGTCCGGGCTGAGCCCTGGAGCATGAGCGGGACACATCTTACGGCAACACGCTTGTTACCATTCGCTATATTGACGGCTGTGGAGTAATCGATCAGCCAGTCTTCCGGCTTCACAGTGCCAGTATATTTGGGCGTGTCTCGGGGGAAGCGTGAACCCTTTGGGAAAGGGCTAATCTCGGATGCGGGGCCCAAAGCAGGGTGGACCCAACTCGTCTTCTTCTTCCAGTGCCAGGGACCAGTGGAGTCGGTCGATCCGGTGGCGGGCGTCATTTTCTCTGACTCCCTCTCGGTGGCCGAGACGGTCGCCGAGAGTCGGATGTTCCACGGGCGGCAGGGAGACTCGCCTTTCTCTGCGAGGAGGGGGGGCAGATAGTCGTCCTGCCGTCCCACCGCTTTTGGGCGGCCATCTTGGTCGCGCTCGATGGTGATGCGAGTCTGACTGTGGCTGACAGTCGGCTCCTTGTCCTTCTTTCCGCGGGCCCCGCCAGTCGGTGTCCGGGACGTTGCGCATGGTCTCGGCGGGGCGGCGGGTCGTCGTTTTGTCGCTGCGGCGCCTCTGCGCGGTAGCCGGCTTCATTCTGCACGGCGGCCGCATCGAGGAGCTGCTGAACTCGCTCCGTCATTATGCAGCGCTCTTCGCCCTCGAAGTTGTCGAGCTCGTCTGCCGCCGCCTGGGCGGCGCGGACGTTCTCCACGGGCGTGGCATACACAGGGCGATCAGCCGCGAATAGATTGGCGATTGCCACGCCGCGTTGTCAGACCGTGCCTAGGCGGCTAGGCCCAGTCGGAGCCGGCGAGCCGCCCACGGCGCGATCCATCTCGCGCTGGTACGCTTCTGACAAGCGCCTCATGCTTGCCAACTTCTTCGCGCCCTCAGTAAGCTGAAGGCGGCGTGCCTCCAGCATCTCGGCATCAGCGTCAACCGGAATCGGCGCGGTAAGGTCTCGCAGAGCCGCGTCGAACGGGTCGTGCACTCCTTCACGAGAACGCTCGCTGTGATCGAGGACGAGAACTTCCGTGACGGTGCTTCCGTCGCTCCCCACGTAAGGGAGCGGCTCGTCGTAGACCACCACGTTGGTGGGAAACGCATTGAGCGACGCGGTGTTGGAGTCGACCAGCATCGGGTTGGTGGATCCTATGGACTCCAGGTCCCCGGCAGGCTCGCCGGCGACGTGGAGTTGGTCGAGGAGACCTGCGAGGAGCCTCTTGGGGCTGCTTGTGCCTGCGTCGAACGCAGGCTCGTCGGAGAGGCCAACCTCACCAATAAGCTCGGCGAGGCTGCTGGCCGCGCAGGCGATATCAGCGCCGCGCAGCGCGTCGGTGCAAACTCCATCTGGTGTGCCGGGCTGGCTGCACTCGCTAGGGAGAAAAAGGGTTCCCGTCCAGAGCAGATCTCCGGACGACGGTGCACCTCGCCCCATGGTGGGCGCCAAATGTCGGGGGTTGTGTACGACATATGCCAAAGGATGGCTTATCATGGTGGGAGCGAGTAGAACGTCGCCGGTGCCTGGAAGCGGGATGAGGCAAAGACATGCACGCCGGCGGAACTTACCCAGCTTCAGGGCTCTCCGAGGAGATAACACCCCTATTGCTGCTCTGCGGGGTCTCCGCATGGTCACTATGGCAAAGTGGTTACAATGGTGCTCCTGGAGCTATTTCTGGAGGTAGGAGAAGCCAAGGCTAGCTTCTCCGTCCTGTGATCTAAGGTCTATTCCTCTCTGGGTCCAAACCCTTTGCATGGGCTTCCCGGGGGGTTTATATAGGCCTACCCCCTAGGGGTACAATAGTAATCCGGCTGGGAGCGGGTCCCAGCCGTCTGTCTCTCAGACCGCCGTCCTTCCTTCCGACTACTTGGGCCTGCCGACTGGCGGGCCCCGCGGACAGGCCTGAGACTGTAGCGGTACTCCTGATGACGCTGGCTTGGTCATGCGGTCATGACTACAGCGCCGCCGTCTAGCGGGCGTTCATTGTCGCCACTCCCCATCTTATCTGGTTGATGGCGTGCGGGGCCCAGGGGAGGGGTCGGCCGACTCTAGGGGGCCGACTCCCATCGGTCCGTCTCCAGGGCACTCATGCCGTCTTCGGTCTACCCACTGACGGGCCGCCCCGCCGCCCTTGGGTCGTACAGGCCGGTGTCGTGGGCACAGTGCGCCGCCTACTGTGGCTGAGGTCAGGGCAGGCATGGAAACAGTGCCGCGCCTCGCCGGAGATCTCCAGCGATACGGCTCACTGTAGCCATGCCGGCCCATCGTAAGCAGTGGGGACGGCCATGCGGTGGCCATACCCCGCCTTGTCCTTCGAGATGAGGGTGGAGTCGTGGGCCGACTCTCCATAGCCGGCCTCTTTGGAGGTCGCCGGCCAGGAGTCGGCTTATCTTGGAGTCGCCATCTGGGAGTCAGCTTGTCGCGGAGTCGCCGTTTGGGACTCGGCATACTTGGAGTCGCCATCTGGGACTCGGCTTGTAGCGGAGTCGCCATTTTGGACTCGGCATACTCGGAGTCGTTCCTGGGACTCGGCATGAGGGGCGCGGCCTGCCCCGATGTCTTGAAAGGTCCTGGGGCTCGAGTTGGCCTACCCGTGGCCCATTACTCCGACACCCCCCGACTCGACGCGTTGGCGCATGGATTTCGATGGCTCAAAGATGCGACTCGGCCTGGGGGCCAGCATCGTACTATCGTCCCCGAAGGGCGACCAACTGCGCTACGCGCTCCAGATCCACTTCGCCGCCTCCAACAACGTCGCCGAGTATGAAGCCCTCATGCACGGCCTCCAGCTCGCCAAGGAGTCTGGCGCATCCTGTGCTACAGCGACTCGGACCTGGTGGTGTAGGAGTGCTCCGGCGAGTGGGACGCCCGCGACTCCAACATGGCAAGCTACCACTTCCTCATCCAGAAGCTGTCCGGATCCTTCGAGGGCAGCGAGTTCCTCCACGTCCTGCGCGAGGAGAATGAAGTGGCCGACACGATCGCCAAGATCGCCTCGTCCCGACAATCCATCCCATCCGGCGTCTCCCTCGAGCACCTGCGCAAGCCGTCCATCAAGCCATCGCCAGACTCTGAGTCCATCCACGTTCTAGACGACCCAACCGCACCTCAACCCGGCCCGGGGGCTGCTCAGCTCGACACGGGCACCATCGCCCCGGCCCCGGCCATCGCCATCCCCGAGCCAGGGGCTGCTCAACCCGGCTCGGGGGCTGCCGACTCGGAACCCACCCTGGTGGCCGTCTTCGCCGTGGTTACGGGTCCATCTTGGGCCCTCCCAATTTCAGAATTCCTAGAGAACGGGGTTCTCCCCATGGACGAGACCGAAGCCCTCCAAGTGCAGCGCCGGGCGTTCGCCTACAGCATCATCAACAACTGGCGTGTTCCAGCGTTGTGTCGAGCAGCTCCACTGGCGTGTTCCAGCGTTGCGTCGATGAGGAACAGGGCATCTACATCCTCCTCGACAAACACCATGGTGAGTGCGGGCACCACGCCGCGTCGCGATCCCTGGTGGCCAAGGCATTCTGCCACACTTTCTACTGGCCCACGACCCTCCAAGATGCCGAGTCGCTCGTACTCAAGTGTGAGGGGTGCCAGCGCTTCAGCAAACGCAGCCACCAGCCGGCGTCAGCACTCCGCACCATTCCGATCGCCTGGCCCATCGCAGTCTGGGGACTCGACATGGTGGGCCCCTTCAAAACCGCTCGAGGCGGCAAGACGCACCTGCTGGTGGTAGTGAACAAATTCACCAAGTGGATCGAGGCAAGGCCAATCAAGAAACTCGATGGGCCAACGGCCGTTCGGTTCATCAAATACATAGCGGTGCTCTACGGCATGCCGAACAGCATCATTACGGACAATAGCACCAACTTCGCCAAGGGCGCGCTCGAACAATACTACTCCGTCTCCGGCATCCGCCTCGACCTGGCCTTCGTTGTGCACAGTCCAACGGGCAGGTCGAGCGGGCCAACGGACTCATCCTGTCCGGCTTCAAGCCGCGACTCGTCGAGCCACTCATCCGTTCACCCGGCAGGTGGCTTGAAGAGTTGCCGGCCGTTCTCTGGAGTCTCCGCACCACGCCGAATCGGTCGACCGGGTTCACCCTGTTCTTCCTCGTCTATGGAGACGAAGCCATCATACCGACCGGCATCGAGTTCGACTTGCCGCGCGTCGCGATGTACACCGAAGCCGAAGCCAGAGAAGCCCGCGAAGATGGCGTCGACCTGCTCGAAGAAGCACGCCTCCTGGCGCTCAGTCGTTCGGCCATCTACAGGAAACGCCTGAGGCACTACCAAAACAAGAAGATCAAGACCCTTGCGTTCCGCGAGGGCGACCTGGTCCTCCGACTCGTCCAAGAGCAAGCAGGCTAGCACAAGCTGTCCCCTCCATGGGAGGGCCCATTCATCATGAGCAGGGCCTTGCCCGACCGCAACGCCTACTACCTCATCGATGCACACAAGTCAAGGAAGCGCAAGAAGGATACCGCCGGTGAAGAAACGACCAGGCCGTGGAACGAGGAACTCCTTCGCCCGTTTTACAGTTAGCCGCACGAGTGTATGTATTGTCGCCTTTTGTAAATGCATGAAACTATGGGGTTCCCGAACAAGACTCGGGGGCTGCCTTTTATTGACCAATTTACTGTGTCCCTACTTTCCTGCATCACTATGCCACTGAACCCGGACACCGGTCCGACCCGCTCGACCCGGGGGCTTGGGGGCTGGCCGGCTCGATCGCCACCCCGCCACCTTACTTGGTGATTCCTGATACAATATGGATGTCGCGGTCCGCCACTTCGCCCTAAAGCCACAGATCTAGCTTTGGTTGTCGGCTGGCAAGCACAACGGGCCAGAGCTACTTGACGCATCATACACCAAGTCAAAGGCAGTCGGGTCGATCAACCCAGCCCGCCGCTTAGAAAACAAACAGCCGCACGACCGGCTGCTCGCCAACCGGCTTCGCCGGATTGCCGCCAGCTGGCCCAGTGGGTGTTTCACTCGCGCTCAACGTTTTGAGGGGCCCAAGTCCTGCATGCTCCTCTCGAAGAACTGAACTCCTTGTCACGGACCGGAGCCTCGGCTATTTGACTCGCGGGGGGGGGGGAGGTTTGAGAATGAAAAAGCGAAGAACTCGGTCCAAAAAACGGAAGGCAAAAGCGAAAACATTCACGACATCTACACATAAATATTTAAAAAGGCCCATGGCCCGAGTTCATTACACCCTAAAACCCCCAGTGGGTGGGTGGACCTTCTACTTAACAAATTCTACTTAGAATATCGCAGGCATCTCCAGCACTGCGTCGTGACGTTGATGGCTCTCCCCTGGCGGCCTTCGGGTCCAGCGAAGCGCCGGTGTCCTCCTCGGCACCCCCATCACGGTAGACGCCCGTCTCCTATGAGCTCCCCTCCAAATCGTGGAGAAGAAAGCCGTAGTCGTCGCCATCCATGACCCTGCCGTCTTCCGTCAGCTCCGAATGGAACTCGTCGTGGAAGGCAAACACGGTGATGTAGCTGGCCCGGGAGGCAATCCGGCCGGCTTGCTCCAGCAAGAGCTGCTCCGAGTCGTCCCGCTAGCCCATCAACGCGTCCAGCTACAGGTCCGGATACGAAGACAGCACAAACCGTAGCGCCATCTCAGCACCAGCACGAGCGGCGGAGACACGCCACTCGTGAAGCCGGTCCGGGCCCATATCCAACCAATGCGCCAGGCGCGTGAAGCTGCTCGGCTCGATGGAGTCCGGCCAAAGGGTCATCGTCATCGCGGTGCCGGCCTGGGAGAGCCGCCCCATCTGCGTTCCCATGACCCACGGGCGGGCCTCAGCGGCAGCGATGATTTCCCGGAAGGTCCACGCTACCCGCGGATCCGTCCCGGACCCAACGACTCCGATCGGGTCGCGCTGATAGCGGACAGCTTCCTCCACCAGCCGTTGCGTCTCCAGGAAGGCTCTTGCCACAAAAGGAGAAGCATATTAGAAGAAGAACAACAAGGACGAAAGGCCGGATCCTGACCCGGCAAAATGCAAGAAAAAGCACTTACTAGAGAAGGAGTCTTCCAGGTGCTGCGCTTCGAGCAACGTACCACGCTGCTCCCGTTTAATGGCGCGGTCGCGCTCCTGGAGCGCCTTCTCTAGATCGGCCTCCTTGGCAAGAGCCGCCTTCAGCTCAGCGTCCTTGTCGTCGATCGCCTTCTCAGCCGCCTCGCGGCGACGGGCCTCGTCCTGACGGGCCCCCTCAGCCGTGGTAACCTGCTCTCGCAGGCGATCCACCTCGGCCCGGAGCCGGACCTTGTCGTTGGCCAGCTGGCAGCGCTGCTGGTCCGCCTCGACCAGGGCCTGTTGCGCCTCCACCACCTTGGCAGCTTCCTCCTTAAGAAGCTCCACCTCGGCCTCGAGGCGGCGCTTGTGACCTGCCAGCTGCTCATGGAGCTAGTTGGCCTCGTCGAGAGACCGCCGAGCCGCAGCCGCCTCCGCCCTCGCCTGCGCCGCCTCGACGCCAAGACGCCCGGTGTCGACAACGAGCAGATCATAGTGATGACCGGCCCAGAGCAGACGAGTCCGCCAGGACAGCACCTCGGCTGCGAAAAAGAAGAGTTCAGTGAATGAGAAAGCAAGACTTAAGATTTGGCCCAACTGTTACACAGTTGGCCCGAATCTTGGGGGCTACACCCAGTGGGTGCGCTAGCGCACCCCCACTAGATAAGAGCATGAAAATACCTGCGGCGACACGAAGCTCCTCCTCCTTGGCGGCGAGCTGCTCCTTGTGCTCCCGGTACTTGCCCAGGAGACGGTTGAAGGCGGCGACTCGGTATGCGTCAAGATGCTGAAGAAGGCAGAAATCAGAACAAGGACAACACACTAAGGATTCGACCCAACTACTATGTAGTTGGCCCGAACCTCAGGGGCTACACCTAGTGGGTGCGCTGGCACGCCCCCACAAAGAAGAAATTGCGACAAAGAAAAGGCTTACCAGAACGGCGCGCACCAGGTCACGCGTCTGCTATACCTCGGCTCGGGTGAAGGCCTTGAGCCGGTCCGTCCGGCCATGCAGGCGGCGGCTGACGGCGCCTAGTGCCGCCTCCTCCTGGGTCTAAGGCCCGAAGACCACGGCGTCGCCACTCCGCGCCGGCTGCGGCGCGACAACGCGACGTCCCCCCTGCCGGGGCACCAAGGCGAGCTCCCCACTGGCCCCTATCGACGTGTCCAGCACCTCCCCGGACGCCGTCGACGACCCGGACGTCGGGACGCCCTGTGTCGCCACCACCAGTCCTGCTGCTGGGGTGGCCTCCAGCACCGCCACCCGCGGTGCCTCCTCCAACACCGGCGGCGCCTCCGGCACCCCAGCCCGCAGCGCCTCCTACAAGACGGTGCCGCCTCCACAGCCATCAGCCCCTGCTTGCTCGACAACGTCGACCTGCAGCGGGGTATGATCCTCCACCTCCATGACCTCCCAGTCGAGGATCACCACCTCAGCCCGACCTTCACGGCCACGCTCCCTCACCGACGATGGCTCGAAGACCGTCGCCGCCACCACCGTGTCCTCCGTCATCTCGCGCTAGGTCGGCTCCGCGCCGGCTCGTGCCCAAGCCGCCGCCGCATCGGTCCAAGCCCGGACCGACGCCACCTCCAGGTCCGCCTCGGCCCTGTTCCTGTCCCGCCAGGCCAAGCCCTCGGCGTAGTTCAGGTCCAGGTTGAGGTCCGAGTCGGCCCGTCCTGCCACTTCGGCTTGGTCGGCAAGGTCGGATCGGCTCCTGCGGAATGCGGTCCCTTCGGCGGCCGCGGTATCCGCCGCCGCCCTCGCCAACGCGATTGGCGACCTGAAGAAGAAGACAGAATGAGCAAAAAATAAACGAGGCTAGCTCAACAATCCGGATGCATACGGGAGATGAAGCTTACCCCGACAAGACCAGAACTGGGGTTGGCCTCCCGTGCCTCGGCGCCGCCCCACACGAAGACCCGGCTCCGCCCGTGTCGGCGCCTCCCCCGCGCAATGCTGTTGCACCAACAAATGGCGTCAGCATCACCCGTTCCATGCCGCAGTCAGTAATTCAAGACACATGAAGAAAAATACAAGACTTACCCACACGACGCCTAGCGCCGGCGTCGGCCTCGGCCTCCTCCTCCCCGCCGTGGGCCGCAAGCTCCTATGGCGCTGCCGGCGCCACCTGCTATGGAGCCCGGGCATAAGGATGTTGGATCGCGTTCAGAAGCACCTCCCGCGTCATGTCAGGACGAACGAGAAGGTGCGCAACAGCAAAGTAAGGCGACCAGACACTCACCTGTGGAGCCGCGTTCGACTCGCTGTGCGGCACCTTGCCGAACCGCCAGTCCTCCCCAAGGTTGGCCTTGGAGATGTCGTTCATTTGGCGCACGATCTGCTCCGCAGTCAGCTGCGTCAACCCCATGCGGTTGGGGTCTTGAAGGCCGACCATTTCGCCAATGAGGCAGGAGTGCCTCCGCGGTGGGAGGACCCGGCACATGATGAACGCGGCTTCGAGGTCGGTGCCGGTGAGCCCCTCCCGCGTCCTCATCACCGTCACCCGCTTGCAGAGATTGAGAACCTCGTGCGACAGGCGCCTGGGCGGGTAGCCCCAGTTCATTTTCGCCCGCGGCGGCATGATGGCGAAGACCGGAAGATTGATGTCGTCCGCACCTAGGTTGCGGACATAGAAGAAGGAGTTCTTCCATTTCTTGGCAGAATCCTCCAGCGGGATCTTGGGGAAGTCCGCCCCCGACCGCTTCGAGATGACGGCGGCGCCGCAGTCGGCGATCTCTCCGGATGACGGGCCCTGCTGCTTCAGGGAGAAGAAGCGCGCCCAGAGGTCGATCATGGGCTCGACCCCCAGGTACCCCTTGCAGAGGATGACGAAGCCGGAGAGATGGACGATGGCGTCGGCACCAAGATGATGCGGCTAGAGCCCGAAGAACTCCAGGAATGTGCGGAAGAAGGTGCTCGCCGGCAGCCCAAATCCGCGCTCGAAGTTCGTGAGGAAGACCACGCGCTCCTGCTCCTCGGGCTGTGGCCTCTGCTCGCCGTGCGGCAGACGGACGCCAATGTCCGTCTCCCGCAGCTGGCGCTGCGACCCTCGAAGATGGGTGATGTCCTCGGTGGTGACATTTGAACCCATCCAGGAGCCCGGCGGCAGTGCCATGATCGAAGGAAGGAGAAAGAAGATTGACCACGAAGGGGTTCTACTTGGAGTAGAGGGCGCCGTAGTGCGTCTTGCAAAGAGAAGGGCGAGAGCAAATGGGCAGGAGCGCGTGAGCGAGAATGATGTCCATCACCCCCTGCCCCTCGATTTATTACCCTCGGTTCGAACATGGGGGAGTGGGATCGTCTGCACGCGCCCGTTCCACTACCCGGCAATAATTGTGCACGTACACACGGAGTAACTACCCGGGGAAGAGCAACTGGCCCCCGGACACCGCAATAAATCCGTGCGCGTGGGCCAAGGGCGCGCGGCGGCGGGACCCAGCCCGTCGCCCAGTCCCGTCACGCGCGTGGCCTGTCAGGCCCCTCCGACTTCCGAGCATGGCCGAGGGATTGCCCCAAGATTCGACGGACTCCTCGGTTCCCGCCATGGCCGGGACGCCGCGATCCGGTGTCCGAGAAAACCGGCACACTGTGGGTGTTACCGGACCCGGCGCTCGTAGAATCCGCCTCGCTTAAGGTGGGAAACTGAGAAGGCCCACTCATCCGAAGACGGCGGACCTTCACAATTTCGGGGACTACTATCGGGGGGATGAACCCCGGGCAGGCAACGGAACCCGAATCCTTTTTAGAAACAATGGGGCTGGCACCGCCCCTCAAGCCAGTGTGCGCTTGGCCTGGTCGTTCGACTCGGCCAAGCCCCGCAACCCGGCCGAACTCTCCGACCCGGCAAGACGCGTCGACTCGGCCTCAACAACTAGCGCAAGACAGTCGAACCCGGCACAACTAAAGCTTCCTTGACAAGCCAGCTCCACCCGTGGCGTGCTCCGCAATCCAGCTATGGGTCAGCTCCCGTCCCATCCAGGCCATACAATGGAACGAGTCTTCAATCAATGATGACCAAGGCAACAGTGCCCTACCCACGCCTCTGGTCAGCTAGAGTGTGGCGACAGTGCCCCTCACCTACCCGCAGACCGGGGCCGGCGTGGCCACAGTGCCCCCGCCCTCACCGCTGACGACAACAAGCGGCAACCTGATGGAGAGCCACTGTACACGACTTGACTCGACCACGCCCTGACGATCGACAAGATGGCGCATAGTCCCCCTATGCACGCGGGGCCCGCACCTAGGGGAACCCGGTGAAGCACAGGCCCTCAGCGGGTCCCAGCCCGGGTCCCCGGACGCCGACAATCTAGACCCACCGACTTCTAACATTACCATTGTACCCTTGGGGGCTGGTCTATAAAACCCCCCAGGAGCCCCCACGTATACGGGTAGGAGAGCAAGTAAGCACAAAACTAGAAACCGAAACAGCAACACCAGAGACAAGAAGAAGCCTAAACCTTGGCCAGCTTGCTTCCTCCCGCATACAGCTCCAGGAGCAACATTGTATTATCAAACATCCAACTACACTCGGCAGGACTAGGGGTGCTATCTCTCCGGAGAGCCCCGAACCTGGGTATGTCCGGCGTCCCGCGCCCGCTCATGCCAACCTCGCCTCTGGGGCCCACCAGCACCCTCGAGCCTCCTCCTCTCTTTAGCCATCCCTTGGCATATGCCGTGCGCCCACCATGACACTATCCTTTCTAGTTTACATATAAGTTTTATGTGTAGTCAAAGTATCTCCAGTTTGATAAAAAAAAGTATCAACATTCAACAACGGCCAATCAATATTGTTAGATTCGTACGTACTCCTAGATTTGTACTCGATATGGTTTCCAATTTGTTTTCAACCACATGAATGTGCTTGTTCTCGTGCATGCTCTTCCTATTTGGATTTTGCCATGTATAGCCAGTCCAATAGTAAAAAATTTTAAGCTCCCTGTCCAATAGTATTAGTGGAGTACTGATAACATCTGTACTAGAGTATGTAGTGCTCATAGTAGTACTCCCTCCTTCCATTTATATAGGGCCTATGTGGAGGAGAGAGATGTGAAAAAGTGAGGGGAGTGAGCTCTCATGCAAGAACCTAGCTATATACGCATTCCTATTTAAATACAATAAATATGAAGAAAGATATAGAGAGGATATGGAAAAAAGAACTAATACAATAGCCAACCTTATAATTTTTTTGTGGGAAATAGCTAACCTTATAGCCCACACTACTATATGAGTGCATATAATAGATGATGGCTATAGATGACATGGCAGTCCCTCATAGCCATCGACTGGCTATATTATTAACCATGCTCTAATGCATTTTTCGAAACCGCATTTTACTATTGATAAGATTAATAGTACATGAGATGTATAATGTGAAAAGTATATCATTGGAAACTCCTTTAACATACGAATTTGACCGTATGCTTTGTGTAAGTTGCATGTCATATATTATTAGTCTAACATTTGGTCAAAGTTAGCCTCGAAAAACGCATTAGGCCCTGTATGGTAAATGGAAGGAGGGAGTAGTAGTGGAAGTGGATCCTCTGACATAGCTATCCCTGCCTTACCCTCCCTTTCAATCACTTACTGGCAGACCCCATGCCTGCTAGGCCCCGCATGTTAGTTACTCAATGGGTTCGGCCATGTCAGTCCCTCTGTTTTTATTTACTCCGCATAAAACAGAGGGAGTGGTAGTATAAATGATGCGGGCGGGGGAGGGGGAGGGACGTCGGTTTGCTCTCAACTGCGGTCCCACAAGCAAGCAAAAATGCAAGACGAAGCGCATTCCATTCGGTGAGCGACGTGGAGGGTCTAGTGTGTCGGGCTGCAAAGCGAACGCGACAAGAGCGATGTACAGTCAAAACCGATTGACCGGTCGTCACCGGAACCACTATTCACACCAGAACCTTCCACTACAAAAAAATGCACTTCCGTGATGATACGTGTTTGTCACATTAGGTTGCGTTTTTTGTCATGCATGTACATCCATGACGTTTTATGACAGAATCAAGATACTCATACTTGTGCTGTCGTAGAACTGTTCCATGACATTACCAAAATTATCATCATGGAAGTGTCCACTTCAATGATGATAAATCGAGCGTCACAGAAGTGCTTTCTTCAAGGGTGACCGACACGTGGCATCCACCATAATGGAACGCCGTTAATCTATCGGGTCGAGTTTTGGATCCAATGGGAAATTTCCACGTGTAAAATTCTTATTGGCCGGACGAAACACGTGTCAGCTCGTCAGTGGGTCGGATAGCCTCCTATGATATGTCGACACGTGCCACGGCACACCACTGGCCCATTTAGCTTACAAAGCCGGCCTGTTTGACTTGGTGATAAGTTAACAAGATGGCCCGTGAAAAGCATATTAACGGTCTCTTTGCAAATAGCCCATTTTACGGCCCAGTAATTCACGGCCCGTTAGGCCCTAATAGAAATCGGCCCAACAACGTCATGTGGGCCGTCAAATATAACACCAGCCCATTTCACTTTCGGCCCATGTATGGCCCACGACGTCTTTCGACCCATATGAGGCCTTCGTACCTTTAGGCCCTTTAGAGGCCCACGGTGTCTCTAGCCCATAATGAACAGTAATTTTCTTCGTACCCGTTAACAGCCCGTGATTCATATGGGCCGTTTCCAGCCAGTGTTAGCTTTCGTCCTATTGATGGCCCATACGTTCTTGGGCTCCTTTCCGGCCCTCGATTACTTCTGGCCCGTTACTGGCCTGTTCCCCTAATGGGCCAAATTTGGCCCATGGCAAGAGTCGGCCCATTTCTGGCCTGTTAACCTATTGCGCCGTTTCCAGCCCGTCCTATATTCTGGCCCATTAACAACCCGGTATGCCTGTGACAGAATTAAGCCTTTGCTGTCCTCTGGCCTGTTAATGGCCCATTACCGTGCTCGGCTGACACCAATTACGCCCGTTTACGGCCCATGTAGACCCATTTATCTGACGGCCCGAGGCCCACCAATTCTACGGCCTTGTTGGAGGCCCATTTATCGAGGACCCATAGGAGGCCCATGGATCCAACAGCTCGTATATGGCCCATGGTTGTTGCAGCCACTAGCAAACCATGGAAAAAGAAGGCTAGGAAATAAATAAGGCCAAAACTAACGCTAGGCTATTAAGGCGATTGCATAGATTACATCCACTCAGCATCAAAGATCGCCACCAGTGCAAATATAGGGAACACCCTACACTATACAAAAATGGCTTGTTGTTTTCTTCAGCCGGTGGCTGCACGTTAAGAACAAATTTTGTATCGCACCAAAACAAATTACAACTATATAACAAAAGGAAGGTTGGCATAAAAATTAACAGTCTAGCAGATAAATGCACCACCAGAAGTTCAGAAGCTCAGTTCATTTGACCTGACTATTACATTTTCATGTTGTATTGTCCGATGGAGCACCATAACCCTCGCCTTCATTTCTCCTAGGCTCCTAAACAACATAGTAAATGTCTGATAGTGTAGTTTCAAAACCTTGCATATCTTGACGGCATCGAACAATGTCTCTCCTTGTTTCACAAAGGGTCTCTGTTAGGGAATGGACTTGTGTCTGGAGCGCAGATAAAACATTGCTTTGAGCTTGCATATCTTGATCATGAGGCAGTTTGGACGAGATTGCCTTAACAACCAACCCAGTATTATGCAGGAACGTACTTGTGGCACTGTTAGTGGACAGGTACTGACCCACTGCAGCAAGAGCTGACATTGCGGTTATAGTTGCCTCGCCACCTTCAGAAGGTAGCGACTCCACCATTTTTTCCATAGCTCACTGAAAAGTTGAGTTTTTAAATTAGTAGTACCAGAACAGAAGATATTAAGGAGGCAGAAAAACAAACAAAAGAGCTTTGGTCTATATACAGAACTTATTCTGGTGAACCCATGTAAAATATTAGTTGTATTTTATTGCAAAGTACATAATAAAACCAGGTTCCAAACCTATGACCATTGCTAATGTATTGTCTATTTCTTCACATTGTATTGAGGGCTAAGGATAAAGATACGAAGTTTATAATACGGTAAGCATAGTATGACATCATTCATATCACAAAACAACTGAGAACAGACAAACAGGCAATTGTAATGTTGTGTGGGCAAGTCCAGCACGGAACTAGATTATGGGTCAAGATCAAAGGAACATCACTCCTCTCTTTTAAACCTTGTAAGGTGCAATGATACGCTAAGACAATTGTGTATAAAATTTAAAAGAGTAATATACATTGGCTGCAAACCATGCAGTTCAAGGCACAAGTCAGAGTAAGTAGTAGTTAAAAGGCATGAGGATTAAGGACTTACAACAGCGGCTTTGACTGGTGTTGTCATGCCCTTCTACTTGCTGGTGTGACAATCCTTGAAGATTTCCATAGCATTTGGTTCAGGTACTTTTTGGTCCTTGCGGGCTTTCCTCTGCATTTGGAACAAGTCAATATAGATCTGATAATATGGTACAGCAAAAAGAGTGAAACCACAGCTAACTACAAGAGCCTCGCAGTGTGCAATATAGCTACGAGATCATGTTGTCTGTTGGAATTTCACTTTCATACGGTTGGCCTTGTTCTTTGAACAGTTCACCTACAAGAAGATATATTTGTGTCGCGCATGCGTAAATAGGACTTCAAAATGTGATCTGATCACATATATATAATGTACCTGATACTTCGGATCAGTCCGGTGTTTAACGAGGCCCCTCTAGTATTCATCCGATATATTTTGCACTCGAGATGTTTGGGAAAGTTCACTGTTAGCCTTGCCTTCAAAGTGAGTTTTCCTCAAGTTATACTGATACTGTCGCAGAGCAGACTTGAAAACATGGGTGCAAGCTTGTCTGGTTGCATCATCTTGGCTATCCAACTTGAACCTCATAAGTTGAAAATTATGGGAGTCTCATTATCAGCAACCAGAAAGTAAGGGACAGAGCAAGATGATATTACTACTTTCCATACATAACCATTGTCGGTGTCAAAACCGGCGGATCTCGGGTAGGGGGTCCCGAACTGTGTGTCTAGGCGGATGGTAACAGGAGACAAGGGACACGATGTTTTTACCCAGGTTCGGGCCATCTCAATGGAGGTAAAACCCTACTCCTGCTTGATTAATATTGATGATATGGGTAGTACAAGAGTAGATCTACAACGAGATCAGAGAGGCTAAACCCTAGAAGCTAGCCTATGGTATGATTGTTGTTCGTCCTACGGACTAAAACCATCCGGTTTATATAGGCACCAAAGAGGGTTAGGGTTACACATAGTCGGTTACAATGGTAGGAGATCTACATATCCGTATCGCCAAGCTTGCCTCCCACGCCAAGGAAAGTCCCATCTGGACACGGGACGAAGTCTTCAATCTTGTATCTTCACAGTCCAGGAGTCCGGCCAAAGGTCATAGTCCGGCCATCCGGACACCCCCTAATCCAGGACTCCCTCAGTAGCCCCTGAACCAGGCTTCAATGATGACGAGTCCAGCACGCATATTGTCTTCGGCATTGCAAGGCGGGTTCCTCCCCCGAATACTTCATAGAAGATTTTGAACACAAGGATAGTGTCCGGCTCTGCAAAATAAGTTCCACATACCACCGCCGAGAGAATAATATTTACACAAATTCAATCTGCTGACGTATTCCATGGCGTGACATCACACCATGGCCAAGGATTTATTCGAATCATTTTTACTGTCCCACCTCAACGCATTTAGCGAGGCGGTTTCCTTGGAACGTCTTGTCAAAGCAGAGATCGTGTCCCCTTATTCCGGGATTATCATCAATACGGGCGTGGGTAACCCAACCATGCCATTGATTATGGTGCTTGGGAGATAAGAGAGTTTTACCAGGCTGGTGGGGACGCATAGCTTCGTCCGCCCATATATGGGGATAAGGATCCACCTTTTTCATCTACGCCTTCTTCCTCCTTTGCTTATCCATTTCCACGCACTCGAGCTCTAGCTCCCAAGTCCGCACTTCCCACCTCAACCTTCTCCAGCCATGTCCGGAGCGGGAGGCAGGTGGATGGCCTCCTCCGTCATGAAGGGGCACATCAAAAAGTTGAGGAAAGTCGGATACTTGCACAACGACATTGTGCACCAGCTTCCAGATGAGGGGCAGCTCGTCCCCACCCCCAGGCCCCATGAGAGGGTGGTGTTCCTCCCCCATTTCCTCCACGGACTGGGCTTCCAACTCCACCCATTTGTCCGGGGGCTCATGTTCTACTACGGCCTGGATTTCCACGATCTGGCCCCAAACTTCATCCTCAACATCTCGGTGTTTATCGTCGTGTGTGAGGCCTTCCTCCGCATCAGGCCCCACTTTGGCTTATGGCTGAAGACCTTCAATGTCAAGCAGAAGGTGGTGGGCAGCCAGCAGGCGGAGTGCGGAGGCGCCACGGTGGGCAAGATGCCCAACGTTATATGGCTCGAGGGCTCCTTCATGGAAACCATCAAAGGGTGGCAATCGGGGTGGTTCTACATCACCGAGCCGCGTGACCCTGAATGGGAAGCGGCCCCCGAATTCCGATCTGGCATCCCCACAGGGCTCACCTCCTGGAAAGAGAAGGGCCTGTCGTGGGGTAATTCGGGAGAGCTGACCGGACTCCAAACCTGCGTCCAAAACCTGGTGGACAGGAAGGTTAAACTTGTCAACGTGGTCCAGGTCATGCTCCTCCACCGGATCCTCCCGTGTCAACGATGGGCTTTTAACTTGTGGGAGTTCGACCCGGCCCAACGCCAAACTTTGACCAGGCTCTTTGACACAACGCACGAGGATGCCTGGAAGGTGCTATTCAAGGGCGCCAAGGTTCCCCCTCCCATTACTGAGGATCGCGGATTCTGCGCGAAGCGCCAAGCCAGCGTAGTAAGCTTGTTTTACCCTTTACGGGATACTTGTTTTTCATAGTTTGACTCTATGCGGGATCTAAGCTCCCATTCCTTTGACAGGACTGGCAGAAGAAGACTGGACAGATCGACTGTCCGGCTCCTTTGCCTGAAGGCCCAGCGGACACCCGATTGATGGGGCTGCTGGATCTGGCACCTCACGTGGTGCCGGAGAAGAAGGCCAAGAAGAAGGCCACGGGAACTCGAAGGAGTTCCCGGCGCCAGGTGTTGTCGGACTCATCGGCCGATGACTCCGAGGCGGACTCCTCCCGCGAAAACGAGGAGGAGTAAAAAGAGGCCTCTCCCCCGGCGGGCGGAGAGAAGAAAAGGAAGGCCGCCCCAACTGGGGAGGCCGGAGAGCCCAAGAAGGGAAGGACCTTTCCTCCGGACTACTCCACCAACGCCGATGATGGCTAAGAGGAGTGGCCACCGATGACTAAGCCCCTGGTGAAATCATAAGTGTCCGGATACCAGAATAACTCATGGCGTTTCATTTGTCGCACAGAATCTCCTAACCCGAATATAACCCTACAACCCGCCCAAGGACGGGCTCGACGCTTCAACGAGCGGCTCCCTGGATTCGTCGAACGTGAATAGCACCTCACTTCCGGCTGCCTCCTCTCCTCGCTCCACGGATGACACCGAGGTGGGGTCCAAAAAGGGGCCCACCCAGGAGGAGGTGGTCCAGGAGGCGCCACAAGGCAACCTCCCGCACTCCGGGCGCAAGGGGGATAAAACCCCAAAGGGCTCTAAGTCCGGCCCTGGGCCGGACTCCGCACCGGAACCTTCAGTGGTTCCGGAGTCCGGCAGGCGGCCCCTTCATAAGAAGGGAGAGACTGCAACACCGGTAACCTCCGTCCAACCGGAGGCACCGGATAATTTGCTGGAGGCGCTTAACGGCGCATCCATCAACGAGGAGCACCTCACTGTTATGAGTGTGGTGATCCAGAAAGTTCAGTCCGCCAAGAGCGGGCTGACTGAAGCCTGTGCCAACCTTCTAACATGCTTTGAGGTATGTATTTAAGATATGTAATAACATTACCGCATAGACAGTAGCCCCTGATGCTCAGTTTGGTGTTCAGAAAGAAAAGCCGAACTGAGGATCTAAAAAGATGTACGCAGGAGTCTAACATAAGTATGTCAATATGGGGAATGCAGGCTGTGCTGCTAACTTATGCCGCACTGAATGCAGAGGTCAATGCATTGAAGCAGAGCCTCGAGCGGTTCGAGAACGAGCTCGACCTTGCCAAAAAGCAGCTTGAGGACAAGGAAGGTAAGTAATACCTTATGGAAGTATATAAAAGATGTGGTTGCAAAAAATGATAGGAATACCGTGGGTATTGCAGGGGCCACGAACGAGGTGGCGACCCTGAAGGAAGCGGTGTCCAAGGCCGAAAGCAATGTGGCCATGGAGCGCACCGAGCGAGAGAAACAGGAGGCGCAGGTGGCGGATGTGAGGCAAGAGCTCCAGGCTCTCGTGGAAAAACACGAGAGTTTGGAGCGTGACTCAAAGACTCGAGAGTCCGAGCTCACCTCGGCCCTTGAGAGCGCCAAAGCCGCTAAGGCCGAAGCCCAAAAAGCCCTCCAGGAAATTGAGGCAATGAAAAAGATAGCGGCGGGTAAGGCATTCTTTATGCAAAGAAAGCACGTGAAAGTGAATTACTTGTTACTTACCCGAATCCGGAGCTCTCCAGGAGGATTTGCAGATCTGCCCCGCAGTGTGTCCGACACTGCCGCATTCT
Source organism: Triticum aestivum (assembly GCF_018294505.1). Lineage (NCBI taxonomy): Eukaryota > Viridiplantae > Streptophyta > Magnoliopsida > Poales > Poaceae > Triticum > Triticum aestivum. Next base: position 250,015,110 of record NC_057798.1, read on the forward strand.
ACCGGACTGAGGAGGGGAGCTCGACAGAGAAGGTGTTTTGGTCTTAGTAAGTTGAGGCCGGACACTCAGTGCCCTTGAGCGACAAGCTGAAGCAGTTGGTCGAGCTCCATAAGGTGGCCGAACGGGCCATGAAGGGCCTCATAGTTCGGCTGTGGCCCAAGGAAGCCATGCCTAGGAGCTACTTTGGGCTGGTGAGGCGGCTGGTGGATGCCTGTCCATGGATTGAAGTCGTCAAGCGCTCCGTCTGCATCGAAGGTGCCCGTAGGGCCCTTGCCCGTGCTAAAGTGCACTGGGGCAAGATGGACGCTGAGAAACTTGTGACGGACAGACCACCTCCGGGCAGGGAGTATCGCAAGCCCGAGATGTATTATGAGGGCGTCCTGAAGGGTGCCCGCCTTATAGTGGGTGAATGCTCCAAAGATGTAATTTTTGAGTAAACTCGCATTTGTTATCCTGTACGCTGAAAACTGGTTCATATGCGCTAAGCAACGTTTGTGAATTTAAAATATTACCTTCTGGGCAGCCATTTATTAAATTTGAGAGATGGCGAGTCGTCGTCTTCTACCCCGATGCCACGAGTGCTGGGGTGTTCGGGATAAACTTGAGCCCTCTTTTTCCCATTCTTGGGTCCTTCGAGAGAGGCGCTCAACGCAACGAACGAGGCAACCGGACTATAATGCTTGAACACTCTAACTTAGCCATAGAATTCTATAAATTTAAATTTCGGTGAAGCCTCTACTATTTAGAAGACCGAGTTCAGGGCGCTATCCACGCCTGGGCCGGACAAATCCGAATCCTCGCTGTAAGCGGCATAAGTCTTTAGGGACTAGAAAACCTCTCGAACAGCGACCGGCTCTTGCCCTATCATGACGGTCAGTTTTAGCTTTCTCCACTGAGGTGCTTAACCCAGCTAAACCGGGGCACAATCGCAGTGGTTCTCCCAGCGCTACCTTAGCCGATATAATGGAACGTAAGGTACCAAAACATGGGAGCCGGGCAAACCCAACTATTGACCCAAGACATGATTCGGAGTCGATGCATATAATGTTATAAGTTCGGGGTGCCGAACTTGTGAAAGTGTTCGGACTTATCACACCATATTTTGGGGTACTTAAGCCCCTGGTGTATTCGGCTGTACCAAAGTGTACGGGTGCAACATGTCATAAGTGAACATATATAGATAAAAAAAGGAATGTAATTATAGGCAGAAGCTATGTATTGTTTATTTAAAAAGGCTGCGGTAAAAGCAGAACGATACAAATAGTGCGATAAGCAATGGATGGGACAATTTGACATATCCCCCTCCAGGGGCGAGCTGCGGGATGATATGTGAAACAAGTATACTTCTCATTATGGAGACCACCTGGACACTCGACGTAGCTTTCTGCTTCCCTGGCTGTTGCATCGTGTGTTCGGCGATTCTACTGCCGGACAGGGCTTCTTGAGAAAGGAGTCCTGAAAGTAAGAGAAAAAAGAATGACACAATCGGCAGCCCCTGGTGCGGTTGAGCCGCATTCTGGGCCTGTCGTGGTCGTGCTCCTCCCCCTATGCCCATGGTATTTCCAGAGCATAATTATGTACATGTAGTACTGGTGTCTCAATTTCGCGAGGGCTGGTGTTGGGGCCGCATTGCTACGCATGCTCGGGACGTGCCAGGCGGTCTTGTTGTAGGTTACTCCGGGCGCGCTTGACGGTGTCCGGACGTTTAATAGTCAGACTCGAGGATGGCCTTGAGAGGCTGCTTTGTACTTTCGCCGCGAGGGCCGCTGTATGCTCCTCCGTTCAGAGAGAGCGTTCGGTGTTTCCGTTGACCGTAATGACTCCTCGAGGGCCTGCATCTTGAGTTTGAGGTATGCGTAGTGCGGCACCGCATTGAACTTTGCAAATGCGGTTCGCTCGAGCAGTGCGTGATAGCCGCTGCGGAACGGGACTATGTCAAATATTAACTCCTCGCTTCGGAAGTTAACCGGGGATCCGAAGACCACTTCAAGTGTAACTGAGCCTGTACAGTTGGCCTCTACACCTGGTATGACGCCTTTAAAGGTCGTCTTTGTTGGTTTAATCCTTGAGGGGTCTATGCCCAATTTGCGCATTGTATCCTGATAAAGCAGGTTCAGGCTGCTGCCGCCGTCCATCAGGACTCTAGTGAGATGAAATCCGTCAACGATTGGGTCTAGAACCAATGCGGCGAATCCACCATGGCGGATGCTAGTGGGGTGGTCCCTTCGATCAAAAGTGATCGGGCAGGAGGGCCGCGGATTGAACTTTGGGGCGACTGGCTCCATCGCATATACGTCCCTTAGTGCACGCTTCCGCTCACTTTTGGATATGTGGGTTGCGTATATCATGTTCACCATCCGCACTTGTAGGGGGAAGCCCTTCTGTCCTCTATTGTTCGGCGGCCGGGGCTCCTCCTGCTGTCGCTATGCAGCCCCTTGTCATTGTTTTCGGCATTTAACTTGCCTGCCTGCTTGAACACCCAACAATCCCTGTTGGTGTGGTTGGCTGTTTTTTCGGGGGTGCCGTATATCTGGCACGAGCGATCGAGTATTCGGTCCAAGTTGGACGGGCCCGGAGTATTTCTTTTGAATGGATTTTTCCGCTGACCGGTTTTAGAGCCTTTGAATCTGGCATTGACTGCCCTATCCTCAGCATTATCGCCGTTAATGCGGCGCTTCTGCTTGTTGCGACGCGACCTGCTGTTGCTGTCCTTGGTATCCGAATTACCAGGGCTCTTGGTCATGTTGTTACTACGAGCTAGCCAACTGTCCTCTCCCGCGCAAAAGCGGGTCATGAGTGTTGTGAGGGCTGCCTTGGATTTTGGCTTTTCCTGTCCTAGGTGCTGGGCAAGCCACTTGTCGCGGATGTTATGTTTGAAGGCTGCAAGGGCCTCTGCATCCGGACAGTCGACGATTTGGTTTTTCTTGGTTAGGAACCGTGTCCAGAATTGTCTGGCCGATTCCTCTGGCTGCTGAATTATGTGGCTTAGGTCATCGGTGTCTGGTGGTCACACATATGTGCCCTGGAAGTTGTCAAGGAATGCGGCTTCCAGGTCTTCCCAACAACCAATTGACTCTGCTGGCAAGCTGTTAAGCCAATGCCGAGCTGGTCCTTTAAGCTTGAGTGGGAGTTATTTGATGGCGTGTAGATCTTCACCGCGGGCCATGTGGATATGAAGGAGGTAGTCCTCCGTCCATACCGCAGGATCTGTTGTAGCATCGTATGATTCGATGTTTACGGGTTTGAAACCCTCAGGGATTTGATGATCCATTACTTCATCTGTGAAGCATAGTGGGTGTGCGGTGCCCCTGTACTGGGCCATATCACGACGTAGCTCAAATGAGCTTTGTCTGCTGTGTTCGGCTCGACCGGATTTGCTGTATCCGGCATGACGGTTATCGTCATGTGTAGTGAGGCACCCACGAGATCTGTAGATTGATCTTGTTTGCCTTGCCTTGTCCTCCAATATATCTTGCAGATCTAGCACATTTCCCCGTGCCTTGGTACTTATTGAGCGACACCGGGGTGCGGCTTGAGTGGAGGGCCGAGAGGCCTCTCTGTCGCGGCCACGAGGTGGCCGGTCAGCCGCATCATGCGTTGGTGATGTAGGTTTGGGTGCTTCCTCCTCTAATCGGGGTAGCAGCCTGCATTTTGGGTAGCTCTTGGATGGGCGTTCGAGTTCATACTCTTCGGCCGCAAGGACTTCAGTCCATCTGTCAGCTAGCAAGTCTTGGTCAGCTCTAAGCTGTTGCTGCTTCTTCTTGAAGCTGCTTGTCGTGGCCATAAGCCTGCATTTGAAACGCTCCTGTTCGACGGGATCCTCAGGCAAAAAAATTCGTCGTCGTCGAGGCTTGCCTCGTCATCGGAGGGAGGCATGTAATTATCGTCCTCTACCTCTCTGTCTACTGCTCTCTCATGAGGGTTGGCTTCTCCATCCTCCTGCGCTGAATCCTGCTAGATGGGGTTGTCTTCGGCACTTTCCGGGATGTTATTGTCTCCTGTGCCGGAATCACCATTTTTGCTGTGGCGGGATTTAGAGTGGCGCCGCTGACGCCGGCGCTTAGGCTATTTCTTGGAGGGGTCATCCTCCGTTGTTGCATTGCCATTCCCATTTTTTGGGATGTACACCATGTATATGTCCTATGATGAGGTCGCCTTCCAGTGCCCTGTAGGCGCTGGTTCTTGGTCGTCTCCTGCATCGTCGTCCATACCATCAATGTCTTCGGAGTCGAAGTCGAGCATGTCGGTTAAATCATCGACAATGGCTACGAAGTGGGTGGTGGGTGGGCTTTGAATTTCTTCGTCGTCCGCATCCCAACCTTCCTGACCATAATCCGGCCAGGGCTCTCCAGATAAAGAGAGAGACTTTAGCGAATTCAGGATGTCGCCAAAGGGCGAGTACCGAAAGATATCCGCGGCAGTGAACTCCATGATCAGCGCCCAATCTGATTCGATTGGCAGGGGCGCGGAAGGTTCGGAGTCCGGAGAGGAGTCCAACACCTTGGAGTTACGAGCTTCGCAAAGGACAGGGTTGGTGTTCGGCTCGATCACTATAGAGATAGCAGCCCCTGAGGCGGTGTCCAGCCACCCGTCCTCGATCGGCGCAGTCGGCTCCGAGCTAAGGGTCGGAGTGGACACTGGTGCGGCCTCAAGGGCACTGTCCGGTGGCAGAGCTAGCCCATGCCCATCATGAAAGTGCGGCGCACTTGGCTGTGGCTCGAAAACGTCGAAGATCAAGTCTCCGCGGACATCATACATATAGTTCAAACTTCCAAATCTGACCTGATGGCCAGGGGCGTAGCTTTCAATCTGCTCCAGATGGCCAAGCGAATTGGCCCGCAGTGCAAAGCCGTCGAATACGAAGATCTGTCCGGGGAGAAAAGTCTCACCCTGGAACACATCGTTGTTGATGATCGGAGGAGCCATCGGGCCTAAAGATGACGACACAGAGGAACTCTCAATGAAAGCACCAATGTCGGTGTCAAAACCGGCGGATCTCGAGTAGGGGGTCCCAAACTATGCGTCTAGGCGGATGGTAACAGGAGACAAGGGACACGATGTTTTTACCCAGGTTCGGGCCCTCTCGGTGGAGGTAAAACCCTACTCCTTCTTGATTAATATTGATGATATGGGTAAACCCCTACTCCACGAGATCAGAGAGGCTAAACCCTAGAATCTAGCCTATGGTATGATTGTTGTTCGTTCTACAGACTAAAACCCTCCGGTTGATATAGGCACCGAAGAGGGTTAGGGTTACACAGAGTCGGTTACAATGGTAGGAGATCTACATATCCGTATCACCAAGCTTGCCTTCCACGCCAAGGAAAGTCCCATCCGGACACGGTACGAAGTCTTCAATCTTGTATCTTCATAGTCCAGGAGTCCGGCCAAAGGTCATAGTCCGGCCATCCGGACACCCCCTAATCTAGGACTCCCTCAACCATGCTTACAGATTAATGGTCGAGGAAGGTGTTGAACTGGGTTTCGTCTTTGTCACTCCTGCACTGAATCCATGTTGGGAGGATACGTACATGACACCTAACGGCAACCGTTGCCTCTGATACTAACTTGGCTGACTCTGTAGCATCACGTGGCCTTTTTAAACCTGCCTAAAAACGGATCACCATTCTTCCTCCTCTAGATTTAGTTAACCTATTGAGCATTATCCCTAATGTTTGTTTCGTCTTGCGCCTAGGTGCTAGTCCAACAACGAACATAGGAAGTGTTAGTGTACATCAAACTGTGAGAGTACATATAAAGAAGCATGCAACTGTAACTTGACTCCAGTAACTACCTTCTTGCTGTTGAAGCTCACAAGATTGATCTGATCTTGCCAACTCATCTTATGTCAATAATGCTTGGGAAGTAGTGTCAGGTGGCAAGGGAGCTCGGGAACATGCTGCTAGCTCAGTTGACGCACGAGTAACTCGTGTAGCTGGTAGTACTGTGGAAGGTGTTGCAAGAACTAGGGTTGTCTCTGCTTGTTTGGTGGCAGCTATGTGTTTCTGTTTGGCTTTTTTTTGCAGCTCGTGTAGCATGGGATGCCCTGTTTGTAGAATTTTCCGCTGGACTTTGACCTTCCATTGCACCATCAGTACTAGCAGAATCTGCAGGATTCATCCGCTTCTCATTCCCTGCCATTCTATGTTTCTTCCTCTTTCTCTGTGCCATGTTTAGTCAAGCCGACAAGAAAAATGAATAACAATTTAGTTCTTCAAAACAAATTGATGCGTGATGCAGACGAACTTAACTTTGATGTTAGACAACCACATGATAGGAGGATGTAATATGTACGAAAAACAAAACGGAAGAGATAACCAGAACTATGATGTGTAAACTAAGGAGAAGACATTTCACCAAATTACAAGCAATGCAATGGAAGGTAGACACCATATGAAAGATGCTAAAAATATCGCTCTGCCAAGTTAACATTGTCTTGTCGTAAATGGCTTTTAAACAAATGTGAAGCAGTACATGAAATAAATCATATGAAAGATGCAAACAACATCACACTACCAAGTTAGAGGTCTCTCGTCATTAGTGACATTGCATATTCACAACATTGCATATTCATAGCTTATGATGTGTAAACTAAGGAGAAGGCATTTCAACAAATTAGAAGCAATGAAAGCTAGACACCATATGAAAGATGCAACGAATATCACTCTACCAAGTTAAAACTGTCTCGTCATAAGTGCCATTTCAACAAATTAGTAGTACAAGCTAGAAAAGAATGCGAGATGTAACCTATATCACACTCCAAAGTCACATGTGTCTTATGATAAGTGATTGTTGCAGGTTACACAACAATAGTAATTTGATGTAAGAACATGGTGTGAAAGACATATATTGTATGTTCTAGAAACAGGAACACGTGTCTTATTCAAGTATAATGTGTAAAGTAAGCAGATGGGATTCAACAAAATTAGACGCAATACAAGCTAGACATCACACATAACATGCAACCACATATAACAGTGCCAAGTTAGAGGGAGCACCGGTGATGGTGCACCAGGGGAGACGTTCTCATCATAAACACAGCTACTTTGAGTGTCTATGCATGTGTTGTCTTGGAAATCATCTTGGGGGGGGGGGTGGAGGAGTAGATACTGTAGAGGCCCTCCGTTTGGAAGGAGCACCTTTATCCGCTGCCTTGCTAACTTCCTTCCGCCTTATTAATTTTGAATTGTCAAGTAAAACCAACAAGAAAAATCAATAAAATTCTCTCTTCAGAACTCATTCATGCATGATACTGACAATCACTACTTTGATGTAAGGCAAACACAGACCAGGATAAAATATGCACGAAAAACAGGACGGCATGGCATGTTCACAACTGTTTGTGTAAACTAAGCAGAAACCATTCCAGCAAATAAGAAGCAATGCAAGCTAGACACCACATGAAAGATGCAACCAATATGACTCTGCCAAGTTAAAAGCGTCCCATCATAAATGGAATTTCAACAAATTAGAAGCAGCGTATGCTATAAATCATATGAAAGATGCAACTAATATCTCACTGCATATACTAAAGGTGTCTCGTCATATTGATTGATGCGGGATACAAAAAAACAATAGTTTAATGTAAGGACATGCTTAATAGAAAGATGTACTATGTACTAAATACAGGAAGGCATGTCACACTAACACGTATAATGTACAAGCTAAGCAGACTAGCACATGTAGTTTAACCAGATTGGAAGAATTACAACCTAGACACCATATGCAACATGCAACCACATATCACGCTGCCAAGTTAGAGCAAGCACCTGTGATGCTAGTGTAGGGGAAATGCGGTAATCAACTACAGAGCTATGTTCACTATCTTCATCTAGCCTTGCTGTTTCTTGAGAATCATGTCGGGAGGCTGACGCTACATTCTTTAAATGAGGAGTAGTCGACTTGCCTGCCTGCCTCATCATAAGTGATTGATGAGGGATACACAAGAACATTAGTTTGATGTAAGAACATGGTTAATACACAGATGTACTAGTATTGTACCAAAAACAGAAAGGCATGTCATATTTAAAGGTATAATGTGTAAGCTAAGCAGATGCAATTTAACCAAATTGGAATCAATAAAAGCTAGACATCCGGCTGGAGTGGTGAGGATGATCATCTAGGACCTGAGAGCCTGGTGGGAGGCGGGATGCTTCCCACCATCGCACCTTTTTAGTTGGCTTCCAGGTGATGCCTCTCTTTGTTGGGCTTGTCACTGGCTCCGCCAGTACCCTGACTAGCTATTTGTCTTCTGGTGCTCAAGGGATGGTGGTTCATGTAAAAAATATCTTTCCTTGTCTTAATAAAGACCTACTTTAGCCTTTCAATACAAGCTAGACACCATATGGAACATGCAACCACATATGACACCGCAAAGTTAAAGCAAGCACCTGGGATGCTGGTTCATTGCGAGCGAGGTCATCAACTCCACAGCTACGTTTACAGTCTCCATATGCCGACATTGCACCCTTTATAAGGGTGTAACGTGTCTGGAATTTCCGTGTACCATGCTGGAGCAACTTGTCTCTTTTCTTTTTGGCTTCTCTCATGGCAGCAGAGTCTGAAATACGCTTGCATAAAAACACAATAGTGAGAGTAAGGGTGAAGTGTGTGCAAAAGTAGTGCACTGTAAAAGTAGCAGATAGCAGGTGGCTGAAAAATAAATGATAGGAGACATATGATAGCTCTACAACATTACATGGAAAACAAAATTAGATTCAACTCGTATGATTTTGTAATATATGAGCACAGGAAATGCAGGTACTCCTCCAGCACACCACCACATGTGGTCATATCTAAGATAACAGTTGACTGAAAATAAATAGGTCAGTCGATTTTTTTAATGAACCATCTGATCTATAAGGAACGGGAGATGGCCTTCTCTACCTCCCGCCAGTCACTGTTGACGATCTTTCTCGAACCACCAGCGACCACCGGCCCAGACCCCTGCCTCCGCTGCCCCGCCCTCCCCTCGACCTCACACCACTGCCGTGCTTGGCAGCACCCCCAGGCCATTGCTTTAATCCTGATTGACTTCCATATCGGGCGCCAGTAGCTCTAGGCCCCACACGCCCCTAAGATAAACACCGAGGCACTGCTTCCCTAGTGTAATAGGCGTACTAGCGCCTGTTATGCTGGGGAATGCTTCCGTTAATTGGGAACGAACTGACCAAAAACTTGAATTTAGGGGGCCGACAGACCACTAGCTAAGGTGAAATAGTATATGAGGAGAAACCTTGTGCATCGCGAGTTACTAGGAACATCTAGTATCAGGAAGAAGCGGTCAACTAGTGTCTCCCGGGGGAACCGATGTTTTGGAGAGCCGTCGATCCTTGGACAAACCCATGGCCAAATTGTTGATAGTGTTGCCGTGGCCGTATATCGACAGAGGGGAAGCAGATCCGAGGCGGCGAAGGATGGCGTAGTAGGAACAGCTCCGGTGCGGTGGACGGTGGCAAAGTTGGAGCGGCAGCGGTGAGGCGCAGGACGGCGTGACGACTCAGCCTCGGCTTCAACTACCAGCCGTGGAGGGCATTGCGGTTGAGGTTGCGGTGGACGACGACATCGGGGTATTGGCTCCAGCATGATGGAGGAGGGTGGCGGTTGATGGGTGGGATGGGGTGGCGGACAGAGGACACCGGGGTTACGTGGCTGGTGGAGAGGTAGTTTTTGCGCCCACTGCTACCACTTGAGCACTGCGTTGGATTTCCCCGAAGAGGAGAGGATGATGCAGCAAAGTAGCGTAAGTATTTCCCTCAGTTTTTGAGAACCAATGTATCAGTCTAGTAGGAGACTACGCACAAGTCCCTCGTACCTACACAAAACGATAGCAACTCGCAACCAACGCTTAGGGGTTGCCAATCCCTTCACGGTCACTTACGAGAGTGAGATCTGATAGAGATAATATTTTTGGTATTTTTGATAGATAGATGCAAAGTAAAAAGTAAAAGGCAAAGTAAAAACAAAGCAAGTAAATAAAGTGATATAGATTGATATGATGAGAATAGACCCGGGGGCCATAGGTATCACTAGTGGCTTCTCTCAAGCGCTTAGGTATTCTACGGTGGGTGAACAAATTACTGTTGAGCAATTGACAGAATTGAGCATAGGTATGAGTATATCTAGGCAATGATCATGTATATAGGCATCACGTCCTAAACAAGTAGATCGAAACGATTCTGCATCTACTACTATTACTCCACTCATCGACCGCTATCCAACATGCATCTAGAGTATTAAGTAAAAACAAAGTAACGCCTTAAGCAAGATGACATGATGTAGAGGGATAAATTCATGCAATATGATAAAAACACCATCTTGTTATCCTCGATGGAAACAATACACTACATGCCTTGCTGCCCCTTCTGTCACTGGGTAAGGACACCGCAAGATTGAACCCAAAGCTAAGCACTTCTCCCATTGCAAGAACTACCAATCTACACTACTAGGGAAAAGCCTATACACAGAATCTTAGCAGCAACGCGTCTCAAAAAGGAGCGCTGCTGCTAATTAGTAGTAGCGCATGTGCGGGAAACTCGCTACTGACAAGTTTTTAGCAGTAGCGCGCTCGGTGTAAACCGCACTGCTACAAATATCGACCGGCGGTGTCCACCAAACTCCATTTAGCAGCAGCACGGTGCCGCGAGCCGTGCTACTGCTATGGATATAGTAGTAGCGCTCTTTTTCTGAGGTCGCTGCTGCTAAATTTCAAATTGGCACACTTTTTTGTCCCGGTTAGCAGTAGCGTCGTTGCCCAAAGCGCGCTGCTGCTACTTCCTTAGCAGCAGCGCGTTTTAACTCCCGCGCTACTGCTAATCCGCACCAACCCACCACCTTTTTCCCCACCCGTCCCTCCCCCTCCCCCTCCTCTCTTCCCTTTCCCCTACCTCCCACATGCTCCCACTCTCAGTCTTCTTCTTCCTCAATACTTCTCCCCCATTACTCTCTCTCTTCTATCTACCTTTCTCTCTCTTCATTACTCCTACCTAACTACACCACCTCCATTAATGCATCTCCTTTCTCTTTTTCCTTCCCCTCCACTAGTTGAAGTTGTCTCCTCCCAAATTAGGTAGCTAGGTAGATGTAGGATTTAGTTAAGTGACCTATTTGCCCCCTAACTAGATCTATCTTTGTCAAGAAGAGCTTTGTGCACTTTTGATCTCCCTACAACATCATCTCCACCGTGTGCTCAATCTCGAGATAGAGGTGATGAAAATTTCATGCTTTTGCAAAATGGAAATATGTTTATGTGTGTGTGATATGTTTGTGGAAATTGTGTGTGTGGCATGAGTTGACGCCAAATTGTGCTTTTGAGTTGCCTATGTTTTGCCGAAATGTCGATTTATTTCCGTTTCTGTGAATTCCGGGCAAACTCTAGATCCATATATGTCCTATTTTTAGGGAAGGTCATGCCCAATTTTTGTATGACTTTGATGCATGCACGCATTTTTATAATCAATTTGTTTATTATTACTATGCAGAGTTGACGATGGTCAGTGGAACGATGGTGGACAGGTGGTTGCGGTCGGCAGTGCAGGACATGAAAGAAAATAACCGGATAGAGGTTTTATGTCCGTGTCGAAAATGCAAAGGAATAGTTTGGCTCGACCCCCATGACGATGGTCGTGTCGAAGCGCACCTGCTTATGACTAGTTTCATGGATGGCTATACTCGGTGGATAATTGAAGGTGAGGATGATGATGTTGAGGATGACGAAGGGGCAGGTAATGATGACACGGGGCAAGAGGAAGAGATTATCGATAATGGCGGCGGGGAAGAGGCCAGACATGGCGGCGGAGAAGGGGCCGGACATGGCGGAGGAGAAGGGGCCGGGCATGGCAGCGGAGAGAACGACATGGACTCCACGCAGTAGAGTTCGTCGGTACTAAGTTCAATCGTGCGGGGCCCTCATGTTCAAGCATTGCTTCGCAAGGAGACGAGTACTAAGAGAGATGCTTCTAGAGAGGATGCTAAGCTGGAGCAACTGGTGGTATACTCGAACACTCCATTGTATGATGGTTGCAATCCTGAGGTGACCCACTTTAGTTTCACGCTCCAACTCCTGAAGACGAAGGCTAAAAACAAATGGACCGACACTAGCCTCGATGAGCATCTCAAGTACCTAAAGGATGTTCTTCCCGCGGGTAATCTATGTCCTACTAGTGTTGATGAGGCCAAGAAGATCGTGTGCCCTCTTGATCCGCCACACGTTAGATACCATGCATGCATCAACGATTGCATAATTTATCGGAAGGAACATGTGGAAAAAACAAGCTGTCCGGTGTGCAATGCTTCTCGATACAAGAAGGCCGGGAAGAAATGTCCCCAGAAAGTTGTATGGTACTTACCGATCACTCCCCTTCTCCATAGGTATTTTGTAGATCCCAAGGAAGCAAAGCTAATGCGCTGGCACGCGGAGAGGAAGAAGCCCGACGATGGAGATGATCCGAAGCTGAGACACGTGAAGGATGGAAGCCAGTGGAGAGCATTGAACAGCTTCTATCGGTATTTTGAATGTGATGCAAGGAACATCATGCTCGGCGCGTGTACCGATGGCATGAATCCATTTGGCAACCAGAACACCAACCATAGCACATGGCCCGTGTTTGTATGGATGTACAACCTGCCCCCTGGTTCTGCATGAAATCGAAGTACATTCACATGAGCATGCTTATTCAAGGGCCGAAACAACAAGGAAATAATATTAATTTGTATCTGGGGCTACTTCAAGAGGAGTTAGACACATTATGGAAAACACCGGCCAAGACATGGGATGCCAGCAAAGGCGAGTATTTCAACAAGAGAGCCGCGCTGATCACGATAGTGTAGGACTATCTCGGTTACAGATATGTGGCAGGCCAGGTGTGCCATGGATATTGCGGATGCACGTGGTGCATGGATGATAGGACGTCTCAGCAGCTAACGTCAAGGAAAGATGGCGGGTCTAGGAAAATCGTGTACATGGGGCATCGAAGATGGCTTGAACAGGACGACCCATGGAGAAACCGTGGAGATCTATTCAATGGTCACGCTGAGATTCGAGGACCTCCACGTAAGCGGAGCAGTGCCAAAATCGATGAGTTGTTAAAAAACTGGAAGGAGTGCCCCTCGCCGGGAAAGACGATGAGAAAGGTGCCGGAGCCGCTGCTGAAGGTATGGAAGACGAGGTCTGTGTTCTGGGACATGGAGTACTAGCACAAACTCAATACACCTCATTGCCTTGATCAAATGCATATCTGTAAGAATGTCCTTGAGAGCTTGCTCGCAACGCTGATGAACATGCCGGATAAGACCAAGGATGGGCTGAAGGCAAGAAAAGACTTGCAATATTTGAAAGTCAGGGAAGATCTACACATGCCGCCCCATAAAATGTCAGACTAGACAGAGACGGAGACAGAGGCACAGGAGAAGAAGGGCAAGAAAATAAAGAAAGATGATTATTGCCCCCCTTCTTGCTTCACCTTATGTGAGGCTAAGATCAATCAATTCTCTAAGTGCCTTACCGGAGTCAAAGTTAGTTCCGGTTACTGTGGCAAGATAAGCAATTATCTAGACACGGACAAGAAAAGGTTCAGCGCGATGAAGTCTCATGACTGTAATGTGATGATGACGCAGATACTACCTGTTGCCCTTAGAGGGATAATGGACAAGCACGTGCGTGACACGCTTATTGGTCTCTGCAACTTTTTCGACGCCATCTCTCGAAAGTCGATCAGTGTGAAGCAGCTCCGAAGGCTACAGGAAGAGATCATTGTGATACTGAATGAGCTTGAGATGTACTTCCCGCCGCGTTCTTTGATGTGATGGTGCATCCGTGTGTCCATATTGTGGATGACATAATAGACCCGGGGCCGTCATTCCTGCACAACATGATGCCGTTTCAGAGGATGAATGGGATCATCAAAGGATTCGTTCGTAACATGTCCCATCCGGATGGAAGCATTGTCCAGGGCTATTTGGCACAAGAGTGCATCTCTTTCTGTGAGAATTTTCTATATGGCGCAAACCAGCCGCCTGGTGTTAGTGTTGGTTTGCCCGTTAACAAGCAAAATGGGAGGCTCGAAGGAGATGGTCACTGCAACGGTCGCAGGGAACTGCACGTGGCATACTCAGATCGATGCAGCGACTTTGACAGAGCAAACTTGGTAGTGCTACAACACCTAGATGAGGTAGATCCTTTCGTGGCACTGCACGAAGAAATTGTCGCAAAGAAGTATCGTGACCGGGGGGTATGCAGGACGAACGCCAAAGTTACTAGAGAGCACAACTCCACTTTCCTGCATTGGTTCAAATAGCATATTATTGCTAATCCCCGAGAGGAGGGCTCTAAGGACGGATTGCTCATATACGCCTTAGCACATGGCCCCTCGCCCAGCCTCGTAACCTATCAGGCATATGATATCAACGGATACACGTTCTACACGGAGGCCAAAGATATGGACAGTGATGATCAGAACTCAGGGGTGACGATGGAATGCATGACCAGCAGTGACAACAGCGCAACTGAATGATTTTATGGAAGGGTCGAGGAGATCTGGGAGCTTGACTACTCTGGACTGCACAACATGACGATGTTCCATGTCAGATGGGCAAAGAATGTCGGAAGAGAAAACCGGATTTTCACTACCATGAGTATACCCGACGCCAAGAGCGCTACCGTGAACGCTATTGCAAAAAACGAGCCATGGGTACACGCTAAGCACGTGACACATTGCTTCTTCATAACCGACCCATGCAATCCCAGTCATGTTGTCGTGAGGAGAGGCAAAAGGAACATCATTGGAATGGATGGAGTCGCCAACGAGGAAGACTATGATCAGTACGGCAACCCAATGAGGGATGACGATGATGATGAAGTATACGTCAAAAGAAGAATCAATACTACATTACCTAAGAAAAATCATACTCCATGGAAAAGGCAAAGTCACAATGAGGGGCCCAATTATTCTTCGACGAACAAGAAGGGAAAGAAGCTGACTGAAAAACGAAAACATCAGCGCTGAGGAACCGTATGTTATCGGTCATATATATATATATATATATATATATATATATATATATATATATATATATATATATGTTCCTATTTTGTATACACACTTTGCCATTATTATGCATGGGTCCAATGATGTAATATATATGTTCCTATTTTGCATACATATTTAACCGTCAAATGATGCAATATATATCGCCCTCCCTTCGTTCACTGCTCTCAGGAAATAAAAGTGGGTGAAAATAAAGGAAAAGAAAAAAGAAAACTGACAGTAGTAGTAGCGCATTTCGTATAAACCGCTACAGCTACCGAAGGCAGTAGTAGCACATTTCCTATAAACCGCTACAGCTACTGAAGGTAGTAGCAGCGCGTTTTGTCCGAACACGCTGCTGCTACGTCCACTTAACCCAAAATTCTCACTATCCCTGCTTCATCCCGCCTTTTCCCGCCAAACCCCCACTCTCTCTTCCCCCGTCGCTTGCCCCCGACCCCGGCGCCGGCGCTCGCCCCCGACCCCGGCGCTCGCTCCCGACCCCGGCGCTCGCCCCCGATCCGGCCCTCGCCCCCGACCCCGACCCCGGCGCTCGACCCCGATCCCGGCGCTTGACCCCGACCCGGCCCTCGCCCCCAACCCCGGCGCCGGCGCTCGCCCCCGACCCAGGCGCTCGCCCCCGACCCCGGCGCGCTCGCCCCCGACCCGTCGGCCCTCGCCTCCCTCCTCTACTTCCTCCCCTCCTAACTTCAGCCGTCGTCGGGCCTGCCTCCTCGCCCCTGCACTCTTTGTAAACCCCCCCCTCTCTCTCTCTGCTAGGGTTCTTCGGTTAATTTACTTAGGCTTTAGTTAGGGCAGTCTGTTAATTAGGTTATCTATTTAGTTATGAATTCAGCTAGGTTTCAAAATTAGCTGAATTTATATGAAAATTTGAACTGGACATGTGATATGTGGATATTTCATGTTTTGGACATGTCATGTTTGGAAAATGATCCGAGTGGCCTATGTTACACCGGAATGTTGATTCATTTCTGTTCCGGTGAATTTCAGGCGCTTGATATGTCCATTTTTTAGCAAAGGTCATGACGAAATTTCCCGTGAATAAAGGCATGATTTGTGCTACATAGTTGGCATATCGAGTGCTGGCACATAGATTTATTTTTATGTCATTTCTCATTTATTCATACTTTTATAAATAAATGAGGACACTTAATCATAGGAAAATTGTCAAACAATGAAGAAACTGGGCCTTCTGACCAAGATGCAGACGAGATGGATTATGAGGGTGAACAAGAGTACCTCGACTATTTGACTGCTAAGCAAGGTTTGCAGGTCGGCGTGGATGATGGTATTGACGCCGACATCGACACCGATGGCGCCGACACCGATGGCGGCGCCGAGACCGGTGGGGAAGGTACCGGTGGGGAAGATACCGGCGGGGAAGGTACCGGCCCCGATGCCGCTATCGAAAAGAGGAAGCATAAGAAGCAGAGGATACAAACACCTAACAAACTAGGGATTGGAGGACTTGTGATCACAAAGATGGCACCTGGCAAGTTTGAGCCGTTAGAGCCGGAAGAACCTCGCAAGTGCTATGGGAACCAAATAGGATGCATCCTACGGGAATGCGCGAGTATCAACGACGATGACTTAAGCAGTAAAGAACATTTGACGCAGTTGCTCCTAACGAAGTTGCACAAGAGATTCAAGTTCCCCGACCGGGATAATAACATAGAACAACCGTGGGATGATCCGAAGATGAAAATGATTAACAATCACGCCATGGGCATGTTCATAAATGATTTGGCCTCCTGGAAAGGGAGGGTGAAACGAGCTATTGAGGATGATGAACCCCTGTCCAAGATTCTGGAGGAAAATCCGACACTTATGGAAGAGGAGTTTGAAAAGTTCAAGGACACTTGCGCTACCGAGGCATCCAAGGCTAAGGCTGCGAAATTCAAGAGCCTTCAGCAAAGGAACACGGGGAAGCATCGCCTCGGAAGTCTTGGCTACCTCGGTAAAAGGCCCATATGGGATAAGGAGGACGCGGAACGTGAAGCCGCAGGTCTCCCAGACCCCTTCGCGAAGTTCACCAACCCCTTGGAGCGTGACTTCATCAGGGCCCGCTACAAGTGGGACAAGGAGAAAAAGGTTTTTTACACGGACAAGATCACGAGGAAATTGATTAGACTACTAGAGAAGCAACACCAGCTTGCAGCCGAAACCCCTACTTCTTCGATGAGGCCCAAGTGGGACACCCCCCTCAACTGGGCCTTGAACGAACTTAAGGGACTCCCTTTGGGCCAGCGGCCGCAATATGCGTGTGCACGGCGCTAGAGATGGCGCCACGTGGAAGGTGTTTTACAACGAGGGCCCGGAGGCCAAGAAGCAAAAAAAGAAGTTTAGTCAGGCGGACATCGACGCGAAGGTGAAGCTTGTGGTCGAGAAAAAAGCAGCTGAGGACGCGAAAAAAGCAGCCGAGGACAAATATGAGTTGCTACAGCATGCAGTCAATGCAGCTGTAACTGCATGCAGAAATGATTTTGCTACTAACTTGGTTCCAGTTATCATCAACTGGACGAAGGAAAATCCATACAAGACGGTACATGATTTCTCGTTGCCCAGTTTCGTCTGGAGCAACTCCATGACCAACAACACCGTCGCACCATCACTTGCTCACGCAACCGGGCCTCCTCTCGCAGCCGCTCCCGCTCATAGCAGCCCGTCCTCAGTCTCAGGTGCGCTAGGTGGGCCTTTGTCTTTGGCTGAGCTCGACGCCGTCACGGTAATTACATGTCGCACCAACATATATATATATAATATTCCATTTTTGTTGCCTTTCGGTTGTTTTACGCCATAGACATATGTGTTTGCAGGCGAAAGAAACTCTGTGCACCATACTCTACTTGATCAAAGGACAGAAGGTGGACGTGGGAAAGGGGATGATAATGGACCCCTCGCAACCCAGGTTCCACAACCAGCCGATCCCCGCTGGGAACTTCAGGGTTAGCTTGACCAGTGTGAAATCAGGGCACGAGGATTTGCCTCCTCCAGTACAACATGTGGGAGCGGACGACGAGAACCCGCCTCGGATTGGAAGCTGCAAGGGTTGGGTGCTGCTATGGCCGAAGAATCTTATTCGTCTGGAGCCGCCCGAGAGCACACCAATAACCACACATCAACAAGCATGTGCGGAGACCACCACCCCGCCTACGCAATTACCAGCTCCTGTAGCGCCAGGTGAGAGCGGCGGACGACATGATGAAGGGGGTGCAATAGTACTGGCTGATGTAATTTCTCCTGTAGAATAGAGAATGGATGATGAGACGGAGGTCGACCCTACTGATTTCCTCAATACAAACACGTATGACTGTGACATAGATATGATGAGTAAACCATATGACGAATCGGGCTATCAGCTGCTAATGAGGATATGGATGATATGCCCAGGCAGGGTCGTAGCAGGGATTGCAAAAGGTCTCTCTTCATGAAATCCTCACAGGACACGCCTGAAGATGCCGCCTCAACACAGGCTCAACTAGCCGGGCGCGAGGGTCGTACAATACTTAGCCCGGGAACACTGGGGCAGAGGTTAAGGAAGGGTCTGGAAGGTGTGCCCAAGAAAAAGGAGAGGAAGAGATCGGGGAAGATAACTGCCTCCAAACAAGCTAGAGCACATAGCAGCCAGACGATGCATTCTGAAGAGCATGTACCCGTGAAAGGTGCGGTCATGTTCCATCTCACGGGCGAGCCGATGCTACTGCCAAAATCGCTGGAGGCACTATCAGGGGATCTCAGGAGACTGCACGACCATGTGCTGTCGACTGAGAAAAGCCTACTAGCCTCAAAGGATCTAGGATATCCGACATACGCGGCTCGTGTGCCTGAGGGGAAGTGCTATGTCGACACACAACCCACGGAGGTGTTCTTCCTGCGGTTTGACCATATCTTTGAGATGTTTCTAACAAGGCGGCTCAATTTTACAATCGTCCGCCTTTTTGCGCTACATATGAGCTCCGTCATGAAGAGTGAAGAAGTCTCGCAAATCTGTGTGGCGGATGTTGGGGAACGTTGCAGAAAATAAAAAATTTCTACGCTTTCACCAAAATCAATCTATGAGTTCATCTAGCAATGAGAGAAAGGAGTGCATCTACATACCCTTGTAGATCACGAGCGGAAGCGTTCAAGAGAACGGGGTTGAGGGAGTCGTACTCGTCGTGATCCAAATCACCGATGATCCTAGTGCTGAATGGACAGCACCTCCGCGTTCAACACACGTACGGTTGAGGAAGACGTCTCCTCTTTCTTGATCCAGCAAGGGGGAAGGAGAGGTTGACGGAGATCCAGCAGCACGATGGCGTGGTGGTGGATGCAGCAGTGATCTCGGCAGAGCTTCGCTGAGCTTCTACGAGAGGGAGAGGTGTAGCAATGGGAGAGGGAGGCGCCAAGAGCATGGGTGAGGCTGCCCTCCCTCCCCCCCTCTTTATATAGGCCCCCTAGGGGGGGCGTTGGCCCTAGGAGATGCCATCTGCAAGGGGGGGCGGTGGCCAGGGGGGTGCCTTGCCCCCCAAGGCAGGTGGAGGCGCCCCCCACCCTAGGGTTTCCAACCCTAGGCGCAGGGGGGCCTAAGGGGGAGCACCAGCCCACCAGGGGCTGGTTCCCTCCCCACTTCAGCCCCCGTGGCCCTCCGGGATAGGTGGCCCCACCCGGTGGATCCCCGGGACCCTTCCGGTGGTCCCGGTACAATACCGTGACCCCCAAAACTTTCCCGATGGCCGAAACTGCACTTCCTATATATAATTCGTCACCTCTAGACCATTCCGGAACTCCTCGTGACATCCGGGATCTCATACGAGACTCCGAACAACTTTTGGGTTACTGCATACTCATATCTCTACAACCCTAGCGTCACCGAACCTTACGTGTGTAGACCCTACGGGTTCGGGAGACATGCAGACATGACCGAGATGCCTCTCCGGTCAATAACCAACAGCGGGATCCAGATACCCATGTTGGCTCCCACATACTCCTCGATGATCTCATCAGATGAATCACGATGTCGAGGATTCAATCAACCCCGTATACAATTCCCTTTGTCAATCGGTACGTTACTTGCCCGAGACTCGATCGTCGGTATCCCAATACCTTGTTTAATCTCGTTACCAGCAAGTCACTTTACTACTAGACACTTGGTCATATTGAGCTCATTATGATGATGCATTACCGAGTGGGCCCAGAGATACCTCTCCGTCAAACGGAGTGACAAATCCCAGTCTCGATTCATGCCAACCCAACAGACACTTTCGGAGATACCCGTAGTGCACCTTTATAGTCACCCAGTTACGTTGTGACGTTTGGCATACCCAAATCACTCCTACGGTATCCGGGAGTTGCACAATCTCATGGTCTAAGGAAATGATACTTGACATTTGGAAAAGCTCTAGCTAAACGAACTACACGATCTTTGAGCTATGCTTAGGATTGGGTCTTGTCCATCACATCATTCTCCTAATGATGTGATCCCGTTATCAATGACATCCAATGCCCATAGTCAGGAAACCATGACTATCTGTTGATCAACGAGCTAGTCAACTAGAGGCTTACTAGGGACATGTTGTGGTCTATGTACTCACACATGTATTACGATTTTCGGATAACATAGTTATAGGATGAATAATAGACAATTATCATGAACAAAGAAATATAATAATAACCATTTTATTATTGCCTCTAGGGCATATTTCCAACAGTCTCCCAATTGCACTAGAGTCAATATTCTAGTTACATTGTGATGAATCGAACACCCATAGCGTTCTGGTGTTGATCATGTTTTGCTCTAGGGAGAGGTTTAGTCAACGGATCTGCTAAATTCAGATCCGTGTGTACTTTACAAATACCTATGTCTCCATCTTGAACATTTTCACGTATGGAGTTGAAGCGACGCTTGATGTGCCTGGTCTTCTTGTGAAACCTGGGCTCCTTGGCAAGTGCAATAGCTCTAGTGTTGTCACAGAAGAGTCCGATCGGCCCCGACGCATTGGGTATGACTCCTAGGTCGATGATGAACTCCTTCACCCAGATTGCTTCATGCGCTGCCTCCGAGGCTGCCATGTACTCTGCTTCACATGTAGATCCCGCCATGACGCTTTGCTTGCAACTGCACCAGCTTACTGCCCCACCATTCAAAATATACACATATCCGGTCTATGACTTAGAGTCATCCAGATCTGTGTCGAAGCTAGCGTCGACGTAACCCTTTACGACGAGCTCTTCGTCACCTCCATAAACGAGAAACATATCCTTAGTCCTTTTCAGGTACTTTAGGATGTTCTTGACCGTTGTCCAGTGTTCCTTGCCGGGACTACTTTGGTACCTTCCTACCAAACTTACGACAAGGTTTACATCAGGTCTGGTACACAGCATGGCATACATAATAGACCCTATAGTTGAGGCATAAGGGATGACACTCATCTCTTCTTTATCTTCTGCCGTGGTTGGGCATTGAGTCGAGCTCAATCTCACACCTTGCAATATAGGCAAGAACCCTTTCTTGGACTAATCCATATTGAACTTCTTCAATATCTTATCAAGGTATGTGCTTTGTGAAAGACCTATGAGGTGTCTCAATCTATCCCTATAGATCTTGATGCCTAATATGTAAGCAGCTTCTCCAAGGTCCTTCATTGAAAAACACTTATTCAAGTAGGCCTTAATGCTATCCAAAAGTTCTATATCATTTCCCATCAAAAGTATGTCATCTACATATAATATGAGAAATGCTATAGAGCTCCCACTCACTTTCTTGTAAACGCAGGCTTCTCCATAAGTCTGCATAAACCCAAACGCTTTGGTCATCTCATCAAAGCGAATGTTCCAACTCCGAGATGCTTGCACCAGCCCATAAATGGATCGCTGGAGCTTGCATACCTTGTTAGCATTCTCAGGGTCGACAAAACCTTCCGGCTGCATCATATACAGTTCTTCCTTAAGGTGACCGTTAAGGAAAGCCGTTTTGA
Organism: Triticum aestivum; assembly: GCF_018294505.1. Classification (NCBI taxonomy): domain Eukaryota; kingdom Viridiplantae; phylum Streptophyta; class Magnoliopsida; order Poales; family Poaceae; genus Triticum; species Triticum aestivum. Next base: position 250,037,110 of record NC_057798.1, read on the forward strand.
CGTCCATTTGCCATATCTCATAATCATAGTATGCGGCAATTGCTAACATGATTCGGACAAACTTCAGCTTCGCTACGGGAGAGAATGTCTCATCGTAGTCAATCCCTTGAACTTGTCGATAACCCTTAGCGACAAGTCGAGCTTTATATATGGTAACATTACCATCCGCATCCGTCTTCTTCTTAAAGATCCATTTGTTTTCTATTGCCCGCCGATCATCGGGCAAGTCTGTCAAAGTCCATACTTTGTTTTCATACATGGATCCTATCTTGGATTGCATGGCTTCAAGCCATTTGTTGGAATCTGTGCCCGCCATCGCTTCTTCATAGTTCGAAGGTTCACCGTTTCTAACAACATGATTTCCAAGATAGGGTTGCCGTACCACTCTGGTGTGAAACGTGTCCTTGTGGACCTTCGAAGTTCAATAGGAGCTTGATTCGAAGTATCTTGATCATCATCATTAACCTCCTCTCTTGTTGGTGCAGGCACCACAGGAATATCTTCCTGAGTTGCGCTACTTACCGTTTCTGAGGTAGTACTTCATCAATCTCTACTTTCCTCCCACTTAATTCTTTCGAGAGAAACTCTTTCTCCAGAAAGGACCTGTTCTTGGCAACAAAGATCTTGCCCTCGGATCTTAAGTAGCAGGTATACCCAATGGTTTCCTTGGGGTATCCTATGAAGACACATTTTTCCGATTTGGGTTTGAGCTTCTCAGGTTGAAGTTTCTTGACATAAGCATCGCATCCCCAAACTTTTAGAAACGACAGCTTAGGTTTCTTCCCAAACCATAATTCATATGGTGTCGTCTCAACGGATTTAGACGGTGCCCTATTTAAAGTGAATGTAGCTGTCTCTAGAGCGTATCCCCAAAATGATAGTGGTAAATCGGTAAGTGACATCATATATCGCACCATATCCAATAGAGTGCGATTACGACGTTCGGATACACTGTTACGCTGAGGTGTTCCAGGAAGCGTGAGTTGTGAAACAATTCCACATCTCCTTAAGTGTGTACCAAATTCGTGACTTAAATATTCTCCCCCATTATCTAATCGTAAGAATTTTATCTTTCGGTCACGTTGATTCTCTACCTCATTCTGAAATTCCTTGAACTTTTCAAAGGTCTCAGACTTGTGATTCATCAAGTAAACATACCCATATCTACTCAAGTCATCAGTGAGAGTGAGAACATAATGATATCCTCCGCGAGCCTCAACGCTCATTGGACCGCACACATCAGTATGTATGATTTCCAATAAGTTGGTTGCTCGCTCCATTCTTCCGGAGAACGGAGTCTTGGTCATTTTTCCCGTGAGGCATGGTTCGCATGTGTCAAATGATTCATAATCGAGAGACTCCAAAAGTCCATCAGCATGGAGCTTCTTCATACGCTTGACACCAATGTGACCAAGGCGGCAGTGCCACAAGTATGTGGGACTATCGTTATCAACTTTACATCTTTTGGTATTCACACTATGAATATGTGTAACATTACGCTCGAGATTCATTAAGAATAAACCATTCACCAGCGAGGCATGACCATAAAACGTATCTCTCATATAAATAGAAACAACCATTATTCTCGGATTTAAATGAGTAGCCATCTCCAATTAAACGAGATCCTGATAAAATGTTCATGCTCAAAGCTGGTACTAAGTAACAATTATTGAGGTTTAAAACTAATCCCGTAGGTAAATGTAGAGGTAGTGTGCCGATGGCGATCACATCGACCTTGGAACCATTCCCAATGCGCATCGTCACCTCGTCCTTCGCCAGTCTCCGCTTATTCCGCAGCTCCTGCTTTGAGTTACAAATATGAGCAACGGCACCGGTATCAAATACCCAAGAGCTACTACGAGTACTGGTAAGGTACACATCAATTACATGTATATCACATATACCTTTGGTTTTGCCGGCCTTCTTGTCCGCTAAGTACTTGGGGCAGTTCCGCTTCCAGTGACCACTTCCCTTGCAATAAAAGCACTCAGTTTCAGGCTTGGGTCCATTGTTTGACTTCTTCCCGGCAACTGGCTTACCGGGCGCGGCAACTCCCTTGCTGTCCTTCTTGAAGTTCTTCTTACCCTTGCCTTTCTTGAACTTAGTGGTTTTATTCACCATCAACACTTGATGTTCCTTTTTGATCTCCACCTCCACTGATTTCAGCATTGAATATACCTCAGGAATGGTCTTTTCCATCCCCTGCATATTGAAGTTCATCACAAAGCTCTTGTAGCTCGGTGGAAGTGACTGAAGGATTCTGCCAATGACCACGTCATCCGGGAGATTAACTCCCAGCTGAGTCAAGCGGTTGTGCAACCCAGACATCTTGAGTATGTGCTAACTGACAGAACTATTTTCCTCCATCTTACAGCTGAAGAACTTGTCGGAGACTTCATATCTCTTGACCTGGGCATGAGCTTGGAAAACCATTTTCAGCTCTTCGAACATCTCATATGCTCCGTGTTGCTCAAAATGCTTTTGGAGCCCCGGTTCTAAGCTGTAAAGCATGCCGCACTGAACGAGGGAGTAATCATCAGCACGAGACTGCCAAGCGTTCATAACGTCTTGGTTCTCTGGGATTGGTGCTTCACCTAGCGGCGCTTCTAGGACATAATCTTTCTTGGCTGCTATGAGGATGATCCTCAGGTTCTGGACCCAGTCCGTATAGTTGATGCCATCATCTTTCAGCTTGGTTTTCTCTAGGAACGCGTTGAAGTTGAGGGTAACGTGGGCCATTTGATCTACAAGACATATTGTAAAGATTTTAGACTAAGTTCATGATAATTAAGTTCATCTAATCAAATTATTCAATGAACTCCCACTCAGATTAGACATCCCTCTAGTCATCTAAGTGAAACATGATCTGAGTCAACTAGGCCATGTCCGGTCATCACGTGAGACGGACTAGTCGACATCGGTGAACATCTCCATGTTGATCGTATCTTCTATACGACTCATACTCGACCTTTTGGTCCTCCGTGTTCCGAGGCCATGTCTGTACATGCTAGGCTCGTCAAGTCAACCTAAGTGTATTGCGTGTGTAAATCTGGCTTACACCTCTCGTATTCGAACATTAGGATCTATCACACCCGATCATCACGTGGTGCTTCAAAACAACGAACCTTCGCAACGGTGCACAGTTAGGGGGAACACTTTTCTTGAAATTATTTCAAGGGATCATCTTATTTAAGTTACCGTCGTTCTAAGCAAATAAGATGAAAAACATGATAAACATCACATGCAATCAAATAGTGACATGATATGGCCAATATCATATAGCTCCTTTGATCTCCATCTTCGGGGCTCCATGATCATCTTCGTCACCGGCATGACACCATGATCTCCATCATCGTGTCTTCATGAAGATGTCACGCCAACGACTACTTCTACTTCTATGGCTAACGCGTTTAGCAATAAAGTAAAGTAATTTACATGGCGTTCTTCAATGACACGCAGGTCATACAAAAATAAATACAACTCCTATGGCTCCTGCCGGTTGTCATACTCATCGACATGCAAGTCGCGATTCCTATTACAAGAACATGATCTCATACATCACATATATATCATTCATCATTCATCACAACTTTTGGCCATATCAGATCACAAATCATATGCTACAAAAACAAGTTAGACGTCCTCTAATTGTTGTTGCATGTTTTACGTGGCTGCAATAGGGTTCTAGCAAGAACATTTTCTTACCTACGTAAAAGCCACAACGTGATTTGCCAACTTCTATTTACCCTTAATAAGGACCCTTTTCATCGAATCTGCTCCAACTAAAGTGGGAGGGACAGACACCCGCTAACCACCTTATGCAACTAGTGCATGTCAGTCCGTGGAACCTGTCTCACATAAGCGTACGTGTAAGGTCGGTCCAGGCCACTTCATCCCACAATATCGCTGAAGCAAAATAAGACTAGTAGTGGCAAGAAAGTTGACAACATCTACGCCCACAACAAATTTGTGTTCCACTCGTGCAAAGAGAACTACACATAAACCTAGCTCATGATGCCACTGTTGGGGAACGTGGCAGAAAATAAAAAATTTCTACGCTTTCACCAAGATCAATCTATGAGTTCATCTAGCAATGAGAGAAAGGAGTGCATCTACATACCCTTGTAGATCGCGAGCGGAAGCGTTCAAGATAACGGGGTTGAGGGAGTCGTACTCGTTGTGATCCAAATCACCGATGATCCTAGTGTTGAACGGACAGCACCTCCGTGTTCAACACATGTACGGTTGAGGAAGACATCTCCTCCTTCTTGATCCAGCAAGGGGAAGGAGAGGTTGACGGAGATCCAGCAGTACGACGGCGTGGCGGTGGATGCAACAGTGATCTCGGCAGAGCTTCGTCGAGCTTCTATGAGAGGGAGAGGTGTAGCAATGGGAGAGGGAGGCGCCAAGAGCATGGGTGCGGCTGCCCTCCCTCCCCCCTCTTTATATAGGCCCCCTAGTGGGGGCGCCGGCCCTAGGAGATGCCATCTCCAAGGGGAGGCGGCGGCCAGGGGGGTGGCTTGCCCCCCAAGGCAAGTGGAGGCGCCCCCACCCTAGGATTTCCAACCCTAGGCGCAGGAGGGGACCCAAGGGGGGGCGCACCAGCCCACCAGGGGCTGGTTCCCTCCCCACTTCATCCCCCGGGGCCCTCCGGGATAAGTGGCCCCACCCGATGGACCCACGGGACCCTTCCGGTGGTCCCGGTACAATACCGGTGACCCCCAAAACTTTCCCGTTGGCCGAAACTGCACTTCCTATATATAATTCTTCACCTCCGGACCATTCCGGAACTCCTCGTGACGTCTGGGATCTCATCCGGGACTCCGAACAACTTTCGGATTAATGCATACTCATATCTCTACAACCCTAGCGTCATCGAACCTTAAGTGTGTAGACCATACGGGTTCGGGAGACATGTAGACATGACCGAGACGCCTCTCCGGTCAATAACCAACAGCGGGATCTGGATACCCATGTTGGCTCCCACATACTCCTCGATGATCTCATCGGATGAACCACGATGTCGAGGATTCAATCAACCCCGTATACAATTCCCTTTGTCAATCGGTACGTTACTTGCCCGAGACTTGATCGTCGGTATCCCAATACCTCGTTTAATCTCATTACCGGCAAGTCACTTTACTCGTACCGTAATGCATGATCCCATGACCAGACACTTGGTCACATTGAGCTCATTATGATGATGCATTACCGAGTGGTCCCAGAGATACCTCTCCGTCATACGGAGTAACAAATCCCAGTCTCGATTCATGCCAACCCAACAGACACTTTCGGAGATACCCGTAGTGCACCTTTATAGTCATCCAGTTATGTTGTGACGTTTGGCACACCCAAAGCACTCCTACGATATCCGGGAGTTTCACAATCTCATGGTCTAAGGAAATGATACTTGACATTTGGAAAAGCTCTAGCTAAACGAACTACATGATCTTTGAGCTATGCTTAGGATTGGATCTTGTCCATCACATCATTCTCCTAATGATGTGATCCCGTTATCAATAACATCCAATTCCCATAGTGAGGAAACCATGACTATCTGTTGATCAACGAGCTAGTCAACTAGAGGCTTACTAGGGACATGTTGTGGTCTATGTATTCACACGTGTATTACGATTTCCGGAAAACACAGTTATAGCATGAATAATAGATAATTATCATGAACAAAGAAATATAATAATAACCATTTTATTATTGCCTCTAGGGCATATTTCCAACAGCGGATCCGTACTACATGCACGAGTCTTTCTTGAGTCTCGGCGACTTTGAGCATGAAACTGCTAGGGAGTACCTCCAAAACTTCATGGTACAGAATAAGGACCGGGAAATTGTCCTCCTGACAACCCTTTTGTACATTTCAATCATTCCTTCTCTCTCATATGGGGAATAATTTGAGGTGTCTTTTCCCGGCAGCAACGGGCGCTCCGTCCTTATCGTTCTTTACCCGCAAGTCTCCCACGCCGTGTATTTTGACCCTTCCAGAGTCTACGAGAAAAAATACTACACCCACATAATGAATATTCTAGATGATGCTCTCCAAGGCTTCAGCTTTAGAGGTGGCCACGTGCAGATCAGGAAACAAAGGAACAATAAGATGGGTTTCGCGCATAAAACTAACTTCTCCTACATCCATGTTCCAAAACCAAGCAAGAAGGATGGATTCTACATCGTCCATCTCATGATTCAATTCAACACGGATCACCAAAAGCTTCGCATGAGAAGCAGAAATGATGATCATATCCACAAGTTGCTAGAATCTCATGGAGAAGCGGATTATAAACTTAGAGATGATTTCTTTCGCATCCAAAGCGACATTGCGACGATCATCATGAAAGAAGTCGTCGATGAGAAGGAGATGTTCCATCACGGCCCTATATCGGGAGCTGACATCCGAACTCGGATAGGCATGCAACGTTTAGACCTCACGTCGTTCAAGAAGCTAGGGTTCATCCTCGATGATATAGAAGGATGGGACTTCTAGTGATTTATGATGCCGATGATGATGATATGTGTCGGTTGAACTTGTACACTTTTTGTAGCGATGAAACTTTGTGATGTCCATGGTCCCTGCCGAACTTGCATAACGCTACTTTGTTAGTTTGCGTACGATGACCTGTGTACCTCTAGTTAATTAATTTGCATACTGTATGTTGCATCTAGTTTCTAACCCTTTCTTTTTCGGTGTTGCTCTAGTATATTTTGTTGCATATATATGATTGTACATCCTCTTCATGAACATGCATCTCTAACAGGTACCTAGTTTCTTGATGGCGAGATGGAATTGCTATGTCGTGTACAAAGGGAAGGTTCCGGGGGTGTACAACGAGTGGCATGAGTGTCAGGCGCAAGTGAATGGGTTCACGGGCGCCAGCCATAAAGGCTTCAAAAGCAGACAAGAAGGAGAAGCTAGTTACTTGAGGTTCATGCTAGCGCGAGAGAGGACTCGTAACCGCCACCTCATGTACTGCATAGTTCCGCTCTCACTCATAGTTATAGCTCTTCTTGCGTATACCTTTGTTTAGATGGATGACGTTGTTGTAGTTGCAAGTATTCGAGACTTGCATGTATCGCTATTTTCGAGATGATGAAAAGATACCACTTTGTGTTGGATGATGATTATGATGAGACTATTTGGATGTATATGCTATGATTATATTTGTGGTCTCGCAGGCATTTGTATGTGTATCATGATGACATTTCTATGTGCTAAAGATTCTTCTATAAAGCCTGTTCAAATACAAAACAAATATGCTGGAAAAAAACAAAAGACTACTTAAATTAGCAGTAGCGAGTGTATAAAAGTTAGCAGCAGCGCCGCAATAGCAGTAGCGCATCTAGGCAAAGCGTACTAGAGCCACTAGCAGTAGCGAGCTTCCACTAACCGCGCTGCTGCTACACTTGTGTAGCAGTAGCGCGGGTGAGCACGCGCTACTGCTATGTGTTAGCTGTAGCGCCTTATTAGTAGTGCCACTCCCCGCGCTACTGATACACCTAAAACCCGCGCTGCTGCTGGCCTTTTCCCTAGTAGTGCTAGTTGGCCAAACCAAAAAGGATAATTTGAAGAGACTTGCAAAGATAACTCAATCATACATAAAAGAATTCAGAGAAGAATCAAATATTTTCCATAGATAATACTGGATCATAAACCCATAATTCATCGATCTCAACAAACACACCGCAAAAATAAGATTACATCCAATAGATCTCCATGAGAGAGGGGGAGAACATTGTATTGAGATCCAAAAAGAGAGAAGAAGCCATCTAGCTACTAGCCATGGACCCGAAGGTCTGAAGTAAACTACTCACACTTCATCAGAGGGGCTATGGTGATCATGTAGAAGCCCTCCATGGTGGATGCCCCCTCCGGCGGAGCTCCGAAACAGGCCCCAAGATGGGATCTCGTGGATACAAAAGGTTGGGGCAGTGGAATTAGGTTTTTGGCTCCTGTTCTGATCGTTCGGGATACATAGGTATATATAGGAGGAAGGAGTACGTCGGTGGAGCGTCAGGGGGCCCACGAGGTAGGGGGGCGCGCCCTCCACCCTCATGACCTCCTCAGGCACTGCTTGGAGTAGGGTCCAAGTCTCCTGGATCACATTCGGTTGGAAAATCACGATCCCAAAGGTTTCATTCCGTTTGGACTCCGTTTGATATTCCGTTTCTTCGAAACACTGAAATAGGCAAAAAACAGCAATTCTGGGTCGGGCCTCCGGTTAATAGGTTAGTCCCAAAAATAACATAAAAGTGGAAAATAAAGCCCAATATATTCCAAAACAATTGATAAAGTAGCAAGGAGCAATCAAAAATTATAGATACGTTGGAGACATATCACCCATAGAGTACGAATGGGGAATCGGACGGGTGGGCGGGGGGGGGGGGGAGGGGGAGAACCATGTTTCGGTCTGGGACGCGCTTGTTTTTGGCTTTTTTGAACAGAAGATGGGACGCGCTTGTTTGAAATTTGGGGAAAGTACAAACTTTGCCCCCCTCTTAAATTTCGGACCTACTGCGGGTCGGGGGTAGGATGGTAATCCAAGGTGTCCCAAATAGTGGGCGGGACCGATTTCGGCCGCGCGCATGTGTGCTTAGGCAGCCATTGTGTATGAATGTTTTTCGGAGGCGGTTGCATGGCATCTAGATGAAGCTACAATCCTACCCTGGTTTAGACCTCTAGACGTCCGGCCGATAGGTTTCACCAGTCGGAGTTATTAGAAAAGTAATTTCCTTGTACTACCAAACAATGGTCTCACACGGTTTCAGGCGAGTAGAGGCTCTTTTGGCGCTTCGTTCGAAATTCTGAAACACAAGCATTCACGTTTAGAGTACTCTTGAACTGTGAGGATTGACCTAAATAGACAATGTTATATTTGACCTTGTATGTTTGAAAACCTCATTAAATTATCCGCCTCTTTTTGAAATTTTGACACTTGAAAATCCTATAACTACGATTATTTTGGAACGAAGGAGCTAAATTTGAATCTATTTTTTCCACGACTACATATGCTATTATGTACAAAATCAGAGCAAAGATTGGTGCCCCCATAATTTAGGTATGATTTACAAATGCCATCATATAAAATTCAAATAATTGAATGGACTTCATGTTGAATTCGATTTTTTAAACCACTATTAAGTTGAATTCAAATGTATCCTAGTTCATAGGTAGCTATTTATAATGTTCATTGTGTAACTTTCGTATGTATAATGTGCTTTGCACGCACAACATGAACTATACTCACGCTTATATTCGATTGCTAAAGTGATGCATTGTCTGGAGTTCAAAATACTAACTATGTGGATCAATTGTGTCGAATAATAACATAGACATGCTCAAATTCGATAGAATCTAGATGTCTGATGGATCAATGACCGTTCCTTACACGAATTGCAAATATCATGATCCCATCCTAATATTTGGATACAATTTCTATCTTTAATCAATGTACAACAGTCTTTTACGTGTAGTTTCACTCTCCGTCGGTGGTCTCTCACACATTCTCACACACTCTCTCCCGAGGTGTCTTTCTCGCACACATGCTCTCGATATAACCCTCCCTCCCTCTCGTAACCAACTACGACTGTTTTCACTAACCATTATCACAAGCACTCTTCCTCTCGCAAGCATACACACGCACAATCCCCATCAACCCTTTCTATATACATAGACCTGCCTACGTGTCTCCTGTACACCCATTATCTTTAGGCCTGTCTCACGCATTGTCTCACACCTCTCTTCCTAATCGACGAGTATGATTTTAGCAGAGAGTTTTCTAGGATGCCCCTTAAAGTTAGGTTGGACGAATAGTAATATCAGAGATAAAGGGGTTACCTTAGTCTGAGAACCTAGGGTTACAAATCGTACCGGCTCTGTCAGTGGACACAGAGTCCTTCACAATTCTGCTATCTTTGTCATGTACGACTAGTCATCCATGGGTCACCCTAAATGCGTCACGGGCCTACCAATGTGGCGCAGGACGGAACCGAACGAAGGGCCTCACCTCGACCCACCGGACCTCACGCGGTGAAACACCCTCTGCCCCCACGTCTCGTTATCTTCTCACACCCACACATACCAACACAAACACCACACACACATAAAAAATCTCCTGGTGCCTCTATCCCCTCCCCCCTTGCATATATACACTCAAGGGAATCTCTCACCGTGATGTCGTATGCGTCTCTCTCTCTAGACCACTCTCATTTCACGTACTATCTCTCCCATGCCCCCCCCGTCGGCCCCTCTATCCATGCCTCTCTCAAATACGTAATACACACACATACCTCTCTAGGCCCTGCCAAATGCATCAGCTACACATTCACACATGTTATATCACGTACCACATTGATCTAAAAAGCCCTCTCTTCACATTTATTTTGCATACAACATTCCTTTTGAATAAGGTGTGGCCAAAAATTATATTAGAATTTCTACATGTATACAACATTACAAAGTTATATGGAGGAGCATGAATGCTAATTTTCATCGCATGGTGCCCACAATGATATTTATTCCGCATTTTGAATTTGTATATTTTTATACTATATACAAAGTTAGTCACAATAAAGATAAACGAAGAGCATCTCTCTCTCCATCGCATACCCCCCTCTACGCCCCTTTCACGTATGCAGACAAACTATCTCCAGGTCCTCTAAAAGTAACTCCCCAGCACATTCACGCATGTTTCATCTCTCTCGCGCGATATATACAATGACGATCATTGTATTTGAAGTGAAAGCACGATATGTACATTGGACCTCAGAATTCACTCATTATGGTCACCATTTACATTTTGTGGTTATTATACAGTCACGGGCTCACTGTACAACTCTGTATTTGCTCAAGACATGACTAGTTGACCAGTTAAACGCTCGCGGCACCTCTAGTGTTGTATCACATTATCTCACTACCATCGTGCCCACCTGTCGGCTTGTATCTACTCTACATCTACACTCTTATAAAATACACTCTTATAAAAACAGAGTTGGTGATGATGGTGTGCCTGCCATCCTGCAATATAGGCCGTCCAATTTATATCTAACAAGTAGGAAAGAAACTATGGCAATTTTGCAAAAAGGTACCCACACACCTCTCCACATTTGCAAATAAGGCGTTCCCTCGTTCATCCTTTTCTCTCACAAGATAAACTAGTCATACAAATGCATCTTGATGTTACATGCAATGCACGAGCATCTTGCTAGTAAGAATGAAAACAAACGACAACAAAATATTGGACGGTGGTTCGAAGTCATGACCGCGGGCACAACGGACAAGGTGTCCTTGTATTGGTATGCTGAGACGTCTGTTTTAACACACAGGAGCTGGTGTGGTGATTATACACACATGCATGCACACGAACTTCATGCACACACCACTCACATGAACACATGCACCCACGCACGCATGCAACACTCACACGTACACACGCAACCACACACGCATGCAACACTCACACGCACGCATGCATGCACACACCAGTACACCACACGACCAACACACACTCTCATGCTCAAGAGATCAACCTACACGTGCATGCGCACACATCAGGCCCTAACAGACACATACACAACCAGGTGATTCCCATTCATGGGATGGAGTCTTGTCACGCCTGCATAAATTTGTGTTTATCTGACCTTTTCCCTATGCGAACTGACAGGTGGGACCCACAAGGAACGTGGTCAATTTAACTAGTCAACGTGGCGCCATGCAGACTATTTGGCCGGTCAACAGAGTGCAATACGATGCTGAACCGTGAGCAAGTGACCGTATAATCACCGCAAAACGTATATAGTGACCGTAATCAGCTTATTCTGAAGTTCGGTGACCGTATTACGCTTTTCTCTCTGTAGGCCCTCCAAAACTACATCTCTACACGTTCTCGCATGTTACATCTAACAACTATGCAATACATCACTACTACTACACTCTAACATAATAAATCATATGTGTTTTAAGTTTTACTAGATATCATATTGTTACTTAATTACTCAGTTTGCATACATTAAATTTGCCTTTGAAATGTATGGCCAGTATCATCTACCGCGCGGGAAAAATCCCGCCCTTTCTAGTTTAATCGGGTTTGTATCGATGGATTGTGTGAAACAACAAAACTATAGTAGTACTATACAATACAAGTGACAGTTCACTGGGCCGTCGTGTCGTGTACTCCTCCATCGTAAGAGTGGAGCGCTCGCATTCATAAATGTTCTAGTCCCTTTCGCTGACATGTGGGAAATCAAGCTACCAGGTCCACGTGCCATACCGGAATACAGTGCAGAGCTGCCAGGGTGAAGCACCCCAGTCATGGCGTCGGCGTAGTAATGAGCAATGAGGCGTCAAATCACAAAGCTGCGCCTTTCCTACAGTTAAGTTGGAGGGACGAAGTAATAATGCTAAAAAAAGAAGTTGGAGGGACGAAGCAACCATCATTTCACTCGTTGCTGAATCCGCTTCTCCCTCATCTTCTTCAACTTAACCACGTGTTGCTTCTGCCGTTGTTCTGCCACATGTGGGACACATATCGGCTTCGTAAAGCACCGACACGTGGGACCGCATGTTAGCAAACCGCCAGGACAACGTCCCCTAAAAATAAGAAACCTCCCCCGCCATCCACGCGAAAAAATCACCTCCTTTTTACTAATCTTGATTCTATAATTTTTTAGATCAATATAATTGAGATTTGTATAGATAGCAGATAGGAGCAAAACCAAGTGGTACGGTTAAGGGCATCCACAATGTGTAGCCAAATGTGAAAATAACTTTTGGCATCGTGGGAACCTTTGTGGACGGTGTTGGCAAAGCCAAAAAGATGGAACCAAAGCTCCCTGATTGATTGCTTGAAGGAATAGAAAAATGCAACGTCTCTCCTCTTTCTCCCATGCTTGGACGCATGTAGTACAGTATAGAGCACAGAGTCCACTCCCCTGTCCCTTCTATCACAAATCACAAAGCAATGAGGCGTCAAATCACAAAAGCACGGACGAAGCAACCATCATTTCACTCTTCGCTGACTCCGCTTCTCCATCGTCTTCTTCGAGAAACCATCTCACTTCACTAAGCTGGACGGACGACGCTATTGTGTACTAGTAGTACTAGTACATTTACGCGTCCCTTGGTTCAATGGACTTCCTGGATGCAAATAAGGCGGTTGTCTCGGCTTGCAGGAGGCACTTGCGAATGACTTACCGTGGTCTCCCTCAATGGTGTTCTCCGCCGAACGCACTTCGCCAAACCACAACGTTCGAGATATCGTCGATGTCACCGCAATGGGGAAGGAAGTCAAATATAGTTACTACCTCCATCTTTTTGTACACAAGGCCAGTATATCAAAATTACAATTTGCAAAAGGCCACTAACACTAATCGAGGCAAAATTGATGGGGTTTGCCTCGTACTAGCAACCAAGGACATTAATATCCCCTGCATGCATGCGGAAGTGAGAAGGTTGGTTTGCATGGTGCTGCATTAATCAAGCAATGAGGAGTGAGATGGTTAGCTCTTTCGTTTCTGGAGAAAAAAATACGCATTAATTGTCACGTGAAACGAGGATTTGTATCGATTGAATCCCGCGAAGGAAAAGCCCGCCTTTCTTTTTTAACACTAGTACTCCTAGTACATACGTACTTATCCTGTTTGGGTCTAGGCCTTGCATTGCCATACTTCACCACACATTTTTGCCAAGATTGCCTAAAGTTTTCAAAATGAAAAGGAGGTACACTTGCGCATGGCTGTCGCGATCGCACCGCACCCTCACACGGTCGCTCCTGCACGCCACGGTCGCACTGCACCCTCACACAATCGCTCATGCACGCCGCAAAGGCAACCAAGGGAATGCACCCTCACTGACACGTGCTGTCGCATGTGAACAAACCAAACTCAGCCATCCTACTGCTGGCACATAATTTTTGTCCATAGAGTATGTTTATCCAACCGCATGTTGGCGAGTATCTGTACAGCATGTGCAGTGGTCTATTGGGGAAGAAGAAGAGGTGAGGAAGAAGGGTTAGGAGACGTTTGATATTCATCCAACCGCCTGAAATGGTAGACTGACCCAAGTCAGGCGACTTGAACAACAATATATGTTTTACACAACAAAAGATCCATAAAAACAACAACATAAAGAAAAACTATCACTGCTTGCGGAACAAGACGGCCTCGTCATCTTTGGCTACGGGCGCGAACCAGCCGTAGCTGCCGACGTGTGTATCCGCACCGCGGTTGTCCTCGGCCTCAAGCTACTCATTCACGCGGACCATGCGAGCGCACTGCACAGACGAGAGCACAGCCCGGTTCAAGTCGAGGACATCTGGTTCCGCCTGCAGGAGGGCCTAGATGACAGCGGCATCCGCGTGCTTCGCATCGAGTCGAGCCTCCGCCGCCCGGTTCAAGTCCAGGATGTCTGGTTCCGCCTACAGGAGGGCGTCGATGAGAGCGGCATCCACGCGCTCCGCGTCGAGTTGAGCCTCTGCTGCCCGGTTCAAGTCAGGGACGTTCGGTTCCACCTGCAAGAGGGCCTCTATGGCAGTGGCATCCACGCGCTCCGGCTCAAGTTGAGCCTCTGCCGCCCGGTTCACATCCACGACATCTGGTTCCACCTATAGGAGGGCCTCGATGGTAGCGGCATCCGCGCGCTCCGCCTCAAGTTGAGCCTCTGCCTCCCGGTCCTCCTTTAGTATCGACATGTTGAACTGCTGGTCCGCCTGCACCATGGGGGACTCGGACGCCGGCACGAAGTCGACGTCCATCGTCTCATACCCATCGGGGGCCTTCTGCGCCACGACCTCCACCATGAACATTGGATCGGCTTCCTCCTCCTCGTAGCTTGGCTCTAGAGAATTCGGGGATTGGCCCGCCGCAAAGCAAGCTTGGGAACGGAGGTCTGTGGCACCGACCACCGCCGTGATTTCTGTGTGGCGCTCCGGCGTCAGCATCTTGTAGTAAATGATCTTGCGGCGTACCATGGCTTTCCGGCAAACTAGGGGACGCTTGATGCGGGCTAGGGGATCGTAAGGTGGGGGAATGGGCTGGAGATTAGGTGTGGTTTTAGGGTAGTGGCTGGCGTAGGCCGAGAAGCGAAGGTTCTGGTGTGAATAGTGGTTCCGATGATGACCGGTCAATCGGTTTTGAATATACATCGCTCTTGTCCGTTTGCGTTGCAGCCCTCCATGTTGGACCCTCCACGTTGCTTACCGAATGGAACACGCTTTGTCTTGCGTTTTCGCTCGCTTGTGAGACTGCAATTGAGAGCAAACCGACGTCCCTCCCCCTCCCCCGCCCGCGTCATTTATACTACCACTCCCTGCATTTTATGCGGAGTAAATAGAAATAGAGGGACTAACATGGCCGAAACCATTGAGTAACTGACATGCGGGGCCTAGCAAGCATGGGGTCCGCCAGTAAGTGACTGAAAGGGAGGGTAAGGTAGGGATACCTACTTCAGAGGATCCACTTCCACTACTACTCCCTCCTTCCATTTACTATACAGGGCCTAATGCGTTTTTCGGGGCTGACTTTGACCAAATCTTAGAGTAATAATATATGAAAATGAATTAGAGCATGGTTAATAATATAGCCAGTCGATGGCGATGAGGGACTGCCATGTCTTCTATAGCCATCGTCTATTATATGCACTTATACAGTAGTGTGGGCTATAAGGTTGGCTATTTCCCGCAAAAAATATAAGGTTGGCTATTGTATTAGTACTTTTTCCATCTCCTCTCTATCTCTTTCTTCATATTTATTGTATTTAACTAGGAATGCATATATAGCTAGGCTCTTGCATGAGAGCTCACTCCCCTTACTTTTTCACATCTCTCTCCTCCACATAGGCCCTATATATATAAATGGAAGGAGGGAGTACTACTATGAGCACTGCATACTCTAGTACAGATGTTGTCAGTACTCCACTGGTACTATTGGACAGGGAGCTTAAAAAAGTTACTATTGGACTGGCTGTACGTGGCGAAATCCTAGTAGGAAGAGCATGCGTGAGAACAAGCACATTCACGTGGTTGAAAACAGATTGGAAACCATCGCGAGTATAAATCTAGGAGTACGTACGAATCTAACAATATTGATTGGGCGTTGTTGAATGTTGATACTTTTTTTATCAAAGTAGAGATACTTTGACTACACATAAAACTTATATGTAAACTAGAAAGGATAGGAGGGAGTATATTGTCAAAAACGAAACGAACATTGAATACCCTTTATATATGATTTGCGGATGCTATGATCACCGGTTCAAAATTTTGAATCCGCCTTAGGTATCACGTGCCCACACTCATTCTCTCTCGATTTCATCTCAGGGTCTGGAGATCGATTGCAAGAGGACTAGGGTGGGTACATGCGAATAATACTCGGCGGAATGTTCAAATGAGGCATGCGGGAGGATGGACTCGACCGAAGGGCGACATGATCAATGGAGAAGAGGGTTGGAGAGGAATGAGAAATAAGAAAATGCCGCATGATTATACTTGAACGGCTCAAATAAACAATAAGTTGTCTCGCTTGGCCTACATAGTGAAAGGCCTAATGTGCAACGCGGAGCACTGACGCTCGAATATGGCCGGGAAAACACGGAAACCGACATGTGGGGCACACCCGTCGGGACGACGTAGCGCAGACTAGTCCAATGGAGGAGCTGGCCCATGACCTCCTCGCCACCGACAACCATTCATGTGGGTCGTGGGGGCCAACAACGTGGCGCAGCTCCAGCAACGCCTCTGGACACGGCGACCGCGGTGAGTGACACGCTCATCATCGCTAGACACAGTCGGTTTCAGTGTGCCGAGGGTGGCGTTAGTGTTGTGGCACGACCAATAGTATGTTTGGTTTGTGCCCAAGGTTGCCCCATCAAAGCATTGGGTAGCCAAAATTTTGGTTGAGGTTTTGGTTGCCCATGATTGGCCGACATTGGCAAAAAAATGAACTAGAGTTGGCTAGATTTCATTGGCATGCCAAAAATGGCAACCATCCAAACAAAGACCAATCTTTGGGTCATGACCAAAATTTTGGTATGGTGCACTTTGTCCACAATCCAAACACACCCCAACTCCCGGCTTGTCGAGGATGCACGGGGCGCCGTGAAGCGTCCGCAGACTGGTGTAGCGCGGCCAACTGCATCCTCAGGATCGGAGACCATGCCGGGTAATCTTGCATTTTCAATGACATGCGGGGATCGCATGTGAGCAACGGGCATCTCCAACGTTGCCACGACCGCAGCTGACTACCCTGGCACACCAAAAACCCTCGTCCCTCATGCCGCCGCATGGTGTGTTCCTAGCCGGCGCCAGCTGCCCACATTCATGCCGTCCGTTTGTATGCCGTCGTTAAGAGGCTCGGTGCCCGAGGAACCAACTCCGGTGACTTAATGACGCACCCGGATGCTTGGCCTCACCGGAATGCGCTACTTAAAGCGGCAATGCCCAACTAACCTCCACACCATAGCGCATCGTCCTCCTACCCGGCACCACATTTGCCATGACCACAAGCGCGAACGCTCTACGGGAGAGCTTGTCTTCGGGGATGAAGCTCGAGGTCGCCGCCCTCGCTCAAGTCGCCTCTCACGATGCAATAGCGGCGTAGCCAGACGCGGACACAACCTCACAAGCGGTGGCCACGCTGGCGGCCGATGATGGGAGCATCGTCAGCCACGCGTCCTACATGCCGCCGTCCAACGTTCGACACCGCCGAGCTCGGGGACTCCTCCGAGGATGTGTAGGGCATGGGAGGCGGCAGGGCATGGTGTGCCAACTGGCAGGTCTGTATCCCGTATTCTACTCTTCCTCGCTGGAGACCGCACCTTCACTTCACGGGTCATGAACCCCGCCCCCATACATAGAGATCGCAGATGGAGGACGTCGGTCGCCGCTGTAGAATAGGTTTAGGGTCAGGTTTCTTTTATTTTTCTGTCCTATAGAAGTTCAAAATGTAACGAAAATCTGCCGTGTTTGCATTAATCTCGGCTGGTGTATATGAACTTTCACAATAATATAGTATATTGTAGGAGTACTAGCAAGATTCCTGTGTGTTGCACGGAAGATCAAGATCTTGTGGGAGAAAAGGATGAACGAGGGAAAGCCTTATCTGCAAATGTGGAGAGGAGTGCGGGTAAATTGTCATAGATTCCTTCCTATCCTTTAGATATAGATCGGATGGCCTATATTGCAGGATGATAGGCACACCATCATCACCAACTCTGCTTTTTATTGAACCTTGACGAAGCTAACATGTGAAGTAAAATAAACACATAGGGTCCATACATACACAATTTAACTTAGGCACTCCAATAGTATGTCCACTACACATTCACGCATTTCACATATTTCTACATCTACAGGAACCTACGAAAGGGTTAACGTAAATTGCCTCTCTCCTCCCCAGATTTTCATGGTGGTGCGCCCCTCCCTCCCCCCAATCTACAATCAACAGCTCACACATTTCACATTAAGTTAATTACGTAACTGGGATTACGTAGGTGTAGCATTACTAGTCCTAAAAAAACCAACTAAGCCAACCTCCCAGCACATCGTGCGGGAAAAGACCCGGCCGCCCCGTTTTAGTCGGGATTACTGGATTACTAGTAGTAGTATCGATGGATCACGCGAAGCAACAAGTTTTTTTTAGGGGGCGAAGCACCTAGTTTAAAAGGAAAAAAGACGGTACACTCACAACACTCCTGTCGCGGTCGCATTGCACCCCACACACGTTCGGTCCTGCACATGGCTCACGCAAACGGAACGCGCTTCGGCTTGCCTCTTCACTGAGACATGGGGCTGCACTTGGAGAAACCGACCATGTGCCAAACTCCCCCCGCCCACCACGCGAAAATCCTCCCTCCCCCCAAAAAAAATTCCCCCCAAATCCGATTCAACCGCCCTTCGGCCAACTAGCCAATAATATTCCCCAAACCCCCCTCCCTCCCTGTCCCCCTCCACTCCATTCGCTCTGCCAAAGCCGCCCTCCCTACCGCGCCGATACGTCGGTGCCACGGTTCGTCGAGGGGACGCATGGCGATCCTCTCACTCCCACAGTAGGCTCTTGTAGACTGCCGTCCTCTAGCCACGCCGCCACCGCTGGCTACGTTCTTATGGAGGTGCACGACGGTCAGCGCCGTCTATCAGGACCTCGATCCTATGCCACACCGATCTAGCATGTAACACCTCATATCACTTTGCGGCCTCACGCACGGAATTCCCACGGGTGTCGCCTTACCAGGCCCGGGACCGTTTGCGCCTTTTGGCTCACGTATATGATAGTGTTGCTAGGAACCATATGACAAAGAACCCGTGCTGACATGGCTAGTCATAAACCCAAAAAGGAACAAACTTACAGGGACAGGCATCCATGACCCAGCAGCGAACGTGTCGTTCATCAGCGAGTGAATCCAGGCTATAGCACTGGGCTAGCAGGACTTCGATAAACCAGGCTGTAGCGGGCTAACAGGACTCCGGTACTCATCGCGTGACATTTCCTCGAAGGGACAGACACAGGAACGAAGAAGGACACATGTCGGCCAGCCTAAGTGTTCCAGAGCAGTAGCAATCTACCATGGCTCAGTGGAAGCACTAGGAGACATTTCCCGGTAAGAGAGGCTACTAAGGATAAACAACTACATAGTCAGATCCCACACATACCAAGCATTTCAATAACATACACACAATATGCTCGATATGTGCAAATACAACATGGCATCACAACATGACTCTACAACTCAAGTATTTTATTCAATAGGCTCCGAGGAGTGAGATATTACAAACATGGGTCTCACGACCCAACATTCAGAGCATACAAGTCAAAGCACAAGCGGAAGCTTAACATGTCTGGGTACAGACATCGATAAATGAAAAAGGCTGAGAAGCCTGACTATCTACCAGATCCTGCCGAGGGCACAAGATCATAGCTGAGGTAACAAGCTAAACGTCGAAGTCCACGTGGAACTACTAGTGAGACTGAAGTCTCTCTGCAAAAACATAAAATAGGCAAACGTGAGTACAAATGTACCCAGCAAGACTTACATCAGATCTAACTACATATGCATCATTATCAACAAGGGGATGGTGGGGTTTAACTACAGCAAGCCAGCTTTGACTCGGTGGCTATCCTGAACTACGACTGCAAGTACCTCTTTTGAGGTGGCGCACACGAGTCCACATATTCACAATATCAATACACCACTATGGATCCTCTCCCGTCTCCCTACGAGAACGCCATACATAGCACTCAAGCTTATCTTGCGTATTTTAGAGTATCCACTTTCACTTGTCTATGAACTGTACAGGTAACCAAGAAGTCCTTTTCCGCGGACACGGCTATTCGAATAGATGATGTTAACCCTGCAGGGGTGTACTTATTCACACACGCTCTCACCACTTACCGCCGTTTACACGACATGTACTCGGAAACCTTCAAGTGGAAGCCCAACGAGGGTGTCGGCCACGGCCTACCTAAACACTCAAGTCTCTAGTCTAGGTTTATCGCCTATTCAGGTTCCATCCGCAGGGAGTCCGGCCGAGGTTTCCACATACGGCCCCGAACGATGTGTACAGGGTTCCGCGACACCAAACGGGCGCCGTGCATACCCGGCCGCGTGCCTACCGTATCACAGCCCACCCCTCGGGTTAGCGCTGCCCACGGCCTCCAGCATACTACAAACACCAGAAACTACTTGCAACTCCTGGACAGAGGACAAGGGTGATTAAGAAGCCGAGAGGGTCCATTGGTTTCGGGCCCAATGTGTGGTAGTAGTTGTTTCATGGATCACAAACACAGAACTCAGTTCCTGAGGACGGCTTCAATGAGACAACCCACCATGTACTCCTACATGGCCTCTCACCGCTACCTTTACCAAATCGTGTTCACACACTTAGCTCACACACGGTAGGACATGTTCACACACCTCTGATTCATCCCCGATGAATCAGACCTGACTCAACTCTAAGCAGTAGCAGGCATGACAAACAAGCATGAATGAGTAGGCACAACAGGGCTCAAACAACTCCTACTCATGCTAGTGGGTTTCATCTCTTTACTGTGGCAATGACATGTCATGCAGAGGATAAAGAGGTTCAGCTATCGCAGCAAGTAATAGATGAATCGTTGTTGTCCTAATGCAGTAAAAGAGAGTAGGAGCGAGAGAGTGGGATTGTATCAGAATGAACAAGGGGTTTTTGCTTGCCTAGCACTTCTGAAGATAGTATAGTTCTTCATCAGTGTCATCGATCACATCGTCGGTACACGTCTACTGAGAGGGGACAAACACCGACAAACAAAGAAGAAACACAATCAAGGCAATGCACAATGTGATGTATGATCATGACATGGCAATATGCTGTGGTTTGAGCTAATGCATCTAGCAGTAGGTTAAATGAAGTTGGTTTGAACCCTAGGTTCAAATTCAAACTCCATAAGTGAAGGTTTAAATGCCATTATAATATTTGGCCTAAACAGAAGCCATAATTTGTTCTATCATGCATGAAAATGGTACATATGGGTAGATTGGATTTTTCTGATCATTTTTCATATATAAATTATTTAATTTGGAGTTACAGTTGAATTTCTATGAATTTAAGAAGTTTAGATCATTTTCTGAAATTTATAAATCATTTCTAATTTATTTTAATTCCAGAAAATTATTACTGCGTCAGCATTAGGTCATGCTGACCTCAGCAGGTCAACAGGCGCCGCCAGGTCAAACCTGACCAGTGGGGTCCACTGGTCAGTGGCTAGGGCTGGTTTGTGTCGCTGACAGGTGGGGCCGGGTCAACAGACACGTCAGCAAGTCAACTCTGACGTGTGGGGTCAGTCAACGTGTGACGTGGCCAGGTCAAACTGACCTGTGGGGCCCGTGGGGTTAGTTTAAACTAACCAGGAGCTAAACTAGGTTAATTAGGCAGTGGGGCCCGTATGTCATCGACACGGGGCACTAACTAAACACGATTAGCACCTAAACTAATGGGGCCACATCAGCGTCACCAGAACCTCGCCGGCAGCAACCAAAACGATAGCGGCGTGGCTCGGAAACACGCTATGGGCGGCGGTTTGGCTTGCTGAGGGTACCAGGGCATAGCCCTTGCGCCCGCGCATCCAGAAGAGGCAGCGGCAGGTCGCGGGGTGACTGGCGCTCGTCGGAAACAAGCTCACGGCGGCGGCCGGAGTTCAGGCAATGACGGGTCCGATGCTATGGTGAATGGGAGGAGGAGCTGGTGGCTGCTACGGCCTCCTGGAGCTGCGCTGAGCACAACAGTGTGCGTGGCTTCGAGCTAAAGTGGCTCTAGCCACGACGGCGACGAGGCACGGCGGCGGCGAGCTTCGGCCGTGGTGGTTAGTGAGGTTAGAGGACGAAATCAACGGTGAGGAGAGAGGGGTTGAGTAGAGGAGCTCACAACGAGTGCAGAGGTGGCCTCGGCGTGCTCGGGGAAGCACCGGAGCGGCGACAGGGATCTCCGGCGGTCCGAGGTTGAAGACGGCGACAGGGCGGTGCTGCGGTGCGTCCCGGCTTGCTTGGCTTGGCGGAGAGGTCAGGGACGATGTGGCGGAGCTCCTAGGCATGTCGGAGAGGCAAGGGAGAGGTGGTGGCTGCGGTGGTGGCGAGCGGCGTCGGCGGTTGCGCTCATTCGCGAGAGGGAGAGACAGCAGAGGAGGGTAGAGGCACGGGAGAGAGTGAGAGGGGGCCAGGGGCTGCGTGGTGTCGCCTGGTGCATCGAGGAGGAGCCAGGCAGGCTGGGAGGGAGGAGGTGGAGGCCTCGGGCGCGCTGGCGTCGACACGCCTCTGCCTACTGGTAGAGGTTGAAGACGACCGCTTCGCCCTGCTGGGCTGGGCCTCAGCTACAGTGCTGGGCCAGCTAGGTTGCCAGGTGAGCGCCAGGTAAGTTCTCTCTCTCTGGTTTCTCTATTTTAATTTCTGTTTTCTATTATTCTGTAGTCTTTAGGGCTTTATTAAAAATACCAAAACGTTTGCAAAAATCCTGGAAAAAGTTGTGGGCTCTGTTAGGATTATTCCTAGCAGCCCACACCTAAGTTCAGAATTAATTGAGCACTTAAAATAATATATAGCATTTAAATGCCCAATTGCAAGTACTATATGATTTAATTCAGTGACCAAATATGTCATGGAAAAATGTGCATCACCTCTGGCTATTGTTTACAGTATTTTCCAGAAATGATGAACATTTTTGAAAGCCATTTGGATTCACTGAAAATATTTTAGTTGAACCTAGTGAATTCCTTTGATGCTAGGGTTTGGACAATCCCCATTTCAACTTTCTGTAAAAGTAAACATGATGCATCACCAAAGACTAGCACTAGTGCATTGGAAGAAGCTAGGGATGTGACAACTCACCCCCACTAAACAAGAATCTCGTCCCGAGATTCAAGACGTGACGTAAGAAGACAAAGGGGACACTAAGCATCACAAACTTCATGATCCAACTGTCTTCTCGAGGTTGTTGATTTTTCGACTCAAATTGATCTTGACGTCCTTGCTTGCGAGGTCTTCATCCAACACAATGATGACAGAAGGAGACTCTACAGAAAATGATCCCCTCGAAGATTGAGTATTCAAGATCAACTCATGGGGTGAGAGTTAAGAACATCTCTCGAGATGAGATACGAAGCATTCATCCAAAAGGGATGGAGTGAAGAAGATGACGAAGGTTCAATAGGTAGACAACAATTTCACGCTTAAGAAGGTGGTGAACGGTTGTCAATGTAGCGAGGAGTTGAATTGCCATGATACCATAACGAGACATCTTAGAGGAGGTGACTCGTAGAATATATCCCCCTTAAGTGGCAAAAGAATTACCTTTGATTCAGAGATCATTGAAACTCTTTATACCAGCTTAAGGCAAATCACAATTGATCATTTGAAAGAGTCCTAAAGAATGACATTCTCGGGCAAGAATGGATGATGTGGATTACCTTGTTGAAGACAACACAAGGGATGATTTCGCTTATCACCGAAAATGGATAAGACCCATGACAGGACCACTTTTGAAGATGATATTGGACAGCAACTACCGGGAAGGCCAGCCCATGGGGGATTGGCACAATGGTGGTGCAAGCTGGGGAAAAAATGCAAATTCTAGGAATGATCCAACCATCATATCTGCCTGAGATTCAGATCTGGTTGGTGTCAGGACATTCCAGACTCATCAAGTCTAGAAAGAGAAATGAAAGTTTGCAACACAAATCGACGAGATGACGTTGCGAGATTCTCGGAAAATGAACTATGATAGCAAGCTCCAAAACATGAGCTGGTTCTGCTAAACATGTGTGAACATGCTGTCCCAGACAAACATGACCACATAGTAGTCTTATGATAAAACACTACCGAGTTCAGGTGGGGAACCATCATCAAGGATATCGAAGTCCTTGTGCACTTATCGATGAACTTATTATCCTTGAACAAGTCATTCAGTGGCTTGGTGTGCTAGGGAATACATATGGAATGGAGGTAATTAATCTACCAAACCATAGAATACCTTCGCACTTGCATAACTGACTTGGGATGATTCCAAAGGAAACAAAACAATCTTTCTCGAACTCACGGCGGCAACTTGCACCAAATGCACATGAATTCGAGGAAGTCACTTCTTCCATCCAAGCATAAGCTTCATGAATGGAACACGAAGGCATTGCTTACAAAGTTTCCAGCACTAGGTTGATGTTCAACATGACTCATGGGGGAGACAGAATGCTGCTGATGGACTCAATAGCAACTCATCGAAATTTTCCATATCACTGGACTTCCACCATCATGTGAACACGGTGATAGCATTGGTCAGACCAAAAGATGTAATGGTGTATGCTCAAGGGATCAACCACGAGTAAGACAACATTACGAACATCGTTGGTTCTGATTTTACTTGATGATAGTCCATACTCAAATCAAAGTTTGATGAGACAATAGGTCCAACAACTGATCATGAGGATCAATCAATGAAGATATTATCTTTCTTCAACACACACACAAGGATATCCCTTGGAGATGCACTAAGTCAGGTGAGCTTTTATCCTCCAACTCTCCAAGTTGTTGTTTTGCTTAACCAACTAGCTCAGGGTATCCGACACAAATTCTTGGAGAAGGATGGTTTACATGATACTTCTGAGAAGATATTCAGAAAATCACGAACCACTGATATGTTATTAAGCTCGAGAACACTTGCTTTTAAGGGCAAGAGGATATGAACAAATGAGCAAGGGATTAACACAATCCTAACTCATTGATCGGAGAGTGCACCGAAAATAAGGACTACGCAGCACGATCAACCTTAGGGTGATGATTCAATAACCAACATGCTAAGAATGAGGTTATTGTCCATTTAACTACCAAGCAACAGAGTTGCTAGGAGTATAGATTTCACACATCACGATTCACTTGTCGGCATTCCGGTTGCAACAACACGGGAGCCGAGAAATGAATAATAAGGGTGACAAATATCACTGTATCAAGAGTTCATAGAATGGTGTGCAATTCCCATGATAATCTTAATATAAAGATGATAATACTGCAAGGTAGAGCAGAACAAGAGCTAGATTAGCATTTTGATCTGCGGAACACAACGGCTTTGACCCAATCCTGGATATGGATGAGGTACTGGAGTTTGTTTCTCCTAGTCATTCTGGAATAGAATGGCTTGACGGACCACAAGAGTAATAGGTATCGATGAACGAATGCACGCATACTCTTGACTATCAAATGATAGATGAGGGTCGGAAGACAACTAAAAAGGGACAACTCAAAGGAGCATACGGTTTTCTGAGTTGTGGATGCATAGATTAGTATGTCGAACCAAGTTCAACAGGTTTCTTCCGGATAACCCATGTAGAGAAGGTAGGACTGGGAGAGTCACAATATAGAATGGAGAACCCATCGAGAGCACTCTTGTTGTGATCTTTTGATCCAACAAACATCTGCCGTAAGTGGCTCATAGTATTTGGAAGAAGGAAATACCACGGACCTCGAGGACTATCACAAAGGCTACTAATAACCTAAAGGAACTAGCAAACGCTAACAACATGAAGTAAGTAGGGTGAATCTCGGGTTCAAAACCAGAGGAGTGCAATACCTACTAACTAAATGGCATCACGGGATGCTTTCGAGAATAATGGCCAGAATCATCTCACTGGGAACACAAAACATGGTTCGATTACTAGGTGGCACTCTAAGACACCTAGGTCATAATAATAACTCCAGCATATATGTCAAGGCAACAGAGTACCTCAACTCACCGATTAATGTGATTAATCTGGCCCAAAGGGACATCAGAACGGGAGGAAGGGATTTTGCAAATGCATCAGACTATTTAGGAACCTGGGATGACTCGGACAGCATAACGGCTATAGATGCTCAGAAAGATTGGAGACATGCTTCAAAAATGGTGGCATAGCCACTCATAAGCACAATATCAAGGTTTCATGATCAACAATTAACATACGGAAGTAGTAGGAACTGAACCGAGGCTTAAGTCCAACAATTCTATAAGTCTACGGATTAGTAACACGTGATCCTGATAGAAAGAAGAGAAATCCTAGTTCCTTAACCCCGCAGGAAAGATAAGATGACTCGGATCAGAAGGGCATAAGGTATAAGGAGTAAAAAGAGCCTTACGTTCCATCCCACAATCAATTCCCTTACATAACTAAAGAATTTCTAGACTCAACTTCGACCATTTTGGCTTGGTAATACTACAGGCAGTCAGGCTCTGATACCAAAGCTGTCAGGACCCCGATCCTATGCCACACCGATCTAGCATGTAACACCTCATATCACTTTGCGGCCTCACGCACGGTATTCCCACGGGTGTCACCTTACCAGGCCCGGGACGTTTGCGCCTTTTGGCTCATGTATATGATAGTGTCGCTAGCATCCATATGACAAAGAACCTGGGCTGACATGGCTAGTCGTAAACCCAAAGTGGAACAAACTTACAGGGACAGGCATCCATGACCCAGCATCGAACGTGTCGGTCATCAGCGAGTGAATCCAGGCTGTAGCACTAGGCTAGCAGGACTCCGGTAAACCTGGCTGTAGCGGGCTAACAGGACTCCGGTACTCATCGCATGACATTTCCTCGAAGGGACAGACACAGGAACGAAGAAGGACACATGCCGGCCAGCCTAAGTGTTCCGGAGTAGTAGCAAGCTACCATGGCTCAGTGGAAGCACTAGGAGACATTTCCCGGTAAGAGAGGCTACTAAGGATAAACAACTAGATAGTCAGATCCCACACATACCAAGCATTTCAATAACATACACACAATATGCTCGATATGTGCAAATACAACATGGAATCACACCATGACTCTACAACTCAAGTATTTTATTCAATAGGCTCCGAGGAGCGAGATATTACAAACATGGGTCTCACGACCCAACATTCAGAGCATACAAGTCAAAGCACAAGCGGAAGCTTAACATGTCATGGTACAGACATCTATAAATGAAAAAGGCTGAGAAGCCTGACTATCTACCAGATCCTGCAGAGGGCACAAGATCGTAGCTGAGGTAACAAGCTAAACGTCGAAGTCCACATGGAACTACTAGTGAGACTGAAGTCTCTCTGCAAAAACATAAAATAGGCAAACGTGAGTACAAATGTACCCAGCAAGACTTACATCAGATCTAACTACATATGCATCATTATCAATAAGGGGATGGTGGGGTTTAACTGAAGCAAGCCAGCTTTGACTCGGTGGCTATCCTGAACTACGACTGCAAGTAACTCTTTTGAGGTGGCGCACACGAGTCCACATATACACCATATCAATACACCACTATGGATCCGCTCTCGTCTCCCTACGAGAACGCCATCCATAGCACTCACGCTTATCTTGCGTATTTTAGAGTATCCACTTTCATTTGTCTATGAACTGTACAGGCAACCCAGAAGTCCTTTTCCGCGGACACGGCTATTCGAATAGATGATGTTAACCCTGCAGGGGTGTACTTCTTCACACACGCTCTCACCACTTACCGCCGTTTACACGACATGTACTCGGCAACCTTCAAGCGGAAGCCCAACGAGGGTGTCGGCCACGGCCTACCTAAACACTCAAGTCTCTAGTCTAGGTTTATCGCCTATTCAGGTTCCATCCGCAGGGAGTCCGGCCGAGGTTTCCACATACGGCCCCGAATGATGTGTACAGGGTTCCGCGACACCAAACGGGCGCCCGGCATACCCGGCCACGTGCCTACCATATCACAGCCCACCCCTTGGGTCAGTGCTGCCCACGACCTCCAGCATACTACAAACACCAGAAATTACTTGCAACTATTGAACAGAGGACAAGGGTGATTAAGAAGCCGAGAGGGTCCATTGGTTTTGGGCCCAATGCATGGTAGTAGCTGTTTCATGGATCACAAACACAGAATTCAGTTCCTGAGGACGACTTCAATGAGACAACCCACCATGTACTCCTACATGGCCTCTCACCGCTACCTTTACCAAATCATGTTCACACACTTAGCTCACACACAGTAGGACATGTTCACACACCTTTGATTCATCCCCAATGAATCAGACCTGACTCAACTCTAAGCAGTAGCAGGCATGACAAACAAGCATGAATGAGTAGGCATAACAGAGCTCAAACAACTCCTACTCATGCTAGTTGGTTTCATCTATTTACTGTGGCAATGACAGGTCATGCAGAGGATAAAGAGGTTCAGCTACCGCAGCAAGTAACAGATGAATCGTTGTTGTCCTAATGAAGTAAAAGAGAGCAGGAGCAAGAGAGTGGGATTGTATCGGAATGAACAAGGGGGTTTTGCTTGCCTGGCACTTCTGAAGATAGTATAGTTCTTCATCGGTGTCATCGATCACATCGTCGGTACACGTCTACTGAGAGGGGACAAACACCGACAAACAAAGAAGAAACACAATCAATGCAATGCACAATATGATGTATGATCATGACATGGCAATATGCTGTGGTTTGAGCTAATGCATCTAGCAGTAGGTTAAATGAAGTTGGTTTGAACCCTAGGTTCAAATTCAAACTCCATAAGTGAAGGTTTAAATGCCATTATAAGATTTTGCCTAAACAACAGCCATAAGTTGTTTTATCATGCATGAAAATGGCACAGATGGGTAGATTGGATTTTTCTGATCATTTTTCATATATAAATTATTTACCTTGGAGTTACGATTGAATTTCTATGAATTTAAGAATTTAGATCATTTTCTGAAATTTATAAATCATTTCTGATTTATTTTAATTCCAGAAAATGTTTACTGCGTCACCATTAGGTCATGCTGACCTCAGCAGGTCAACAGGCGCCGCCAGGTCAAACCTGACCAGTGGGGTCCATTGGTCAGTGGCTAGGGCTGGTTTGTGTCGCTGACAGGTGGGGCCGGGTCAACAGACACGTCAGCAAGTCAACTCTGACGTGTGGGGTCAGTCAACCTGTGATGTGGCCAGGTCAAACTGACCTGTGGGGCCCGTGGGGTTAGTTTAAACTAACCAGGAGCTAAACTAGGTTAATTAGGCAGTGGGGCCCGTATGTCATCGACACGGGGCACTAACTAAACACGATTAGCACCTAAACTAATGGGGCCACGTTAGCATCACCGGAACCTCGCCGGTGGCGACCAAAACAACGGCGGCGTGGCTCGGAAACACGCTATGGGCGGCGGTTTGGCTTGCTGAGGGTACCAGGGCATAGCCCTTGCGCCCGCGCTTCCAGAAGAGGCAGCGGCAGGTCGCGGGGTGACCGGAGCTCGCCGGAAACAAGCTCACGGCGGCGGCCGGAGTTCGGGCAACGACGGGTCCGGCGCTGTGGTGAATGGAAGGAGGAGTTGGTGGCTGCTACGGCCTCCTGGAGCTGCGCTAAGCACAACGGTGTGCTTGGCTTCGAGCCAAAGTGGCTCTAGCCACGACGGCGACGAGGCATGGCGGCGGCAAGCTTCGGCCGCGGTGGTTAGTGAGGTTAGAGTAGGAAATCGACCGTGGGGAGAGAGGGGTTGAGTAGAGGAGCTCACGACGAGTGCAGAGGTGGCCTCGGCGTGCTTTGGGAAGCACCGGAGCGAGTGGGGCGGCGAGAGGGATCTCAGGTGGTCCGAGGTTGACGACGGCGACAGGGCGGTGCTGCGGTGCGTCCCGGCTTGCTTGGCTTGGAGGAGAGGTCGGGGACGATGTGGCGGAGCTCCTAGGCATGTCGGAGAGGCGAGGGGGAGGCGGTGGCTGCGGTGGTGGCGAGCGGCGTCGGCGGTTGCGCTCGGGTGCGAGAGGGAGAGAAAGCAGAGGAGGGGAGAGCCACGGGAGAGAGTGAGAGGGGGCTAGGGGCTGCATGGCGTTGCCTGCTGCATCGAGGAGGAGCCAGGTAGGCTGGGAGGGAGGAGGTGGAGGCCTCGGGCGCACTGGCATCGACACGCCTCTGCCTACTGGCAGAGGTTGAAGACGACCGCTTCACCCTGGTGGGCTGGGCCTCAGCTACAGTATTGGGCCAGCTGGGCTGCCAGGTGAGCGCTAGGTAAGTTCTCTCTCTCTCTGGTTTCTCTGTTTTCATTTCTGTTTTCTATTATTTTGTACTCTTTAGGGCTTTATTAAAAATACCAAAACATTTCCAAAAGTCCTGGAAAAAGTTGTGGGCTCTGTTAGGATTATTCCTAGGAGCCCACACTTAAGTTCAGAATTAATTGAGCACTTAAAATAATATATAGCATTTAAATGCCCAATTGCAAATACTATATGATTTAATTCAGTGACCCAATATGTCATGGAAAAATGTGCATCACCTCTGGCTATTGTTTACAGTATTTTCCAGAAATGATGAATATTTTTGAAAGCCATTTGGATTCACTGAAAATATTTTAGTTGAACCTAGTCAATTCCTTTGATGCTAGGGTTTGGACAATCCCCATTTCAACTTTCTGTAAAAGTAAACATGATGCATCACTAAAGACTAGCACTAGTGCATTGGCAGAAGCTATGGATGTGACACCGTCACTGCTGGGGACGTTTGTGTGGAGACGCACGACGGTCAGCTTCGCCCACGGTACGCGCATTCTAGTCTGAGGCCCCGTGCATGTCGGTGTAGCGATGAATGTTAGCTGATAGACGATGTTAATCTCACTGTTTGCCAAAGTATTTTACTGTCAATATGCTCTACTTAAGAAGCTTCGTTGCCCTGTTCTGCACTCAGTGTGCTTAGCTGAGATGGCATGCCAAGGCCGATTAGTTGCTAAAATATCCTGCCATATATTTATTGTGACGTAGATTGCCATGGTCTAGTAGCCAATCTGTTAGGTGAAATAGCTCTACACCGTTTTATACTCGATGTTTGTTGCTGCAATGGCCTTCGATAGTTCGATGACTGTGTGCTTGGCCTCATTGACTGTTGAAACAGCCTGCCATAATTTTGCACTCAAATCTGTTTGCTGAATTAGCTTTACATATATTTCGTTACTTAGATCTGCTCGTCCAAATATCTTGCCATAGCTTTAGACATCAACCTAGGTATTTTTCTAGACTTCATAAAAAATCATATATGTTTTTCCTGTAATATCTAGTAGAAGAACTAATTTGTATGTCTAACACATGGACATGACTTGGATAACTTCTGCTCGAAGATTCTCCACTAGATATGTCGAGGGGGTTGAAAACTTCATGTACTTTATCAAAGCTGAGTATGGTGGTCCGAAATCAGATGTGCTCTGCCATGTAGCAGTTGTATGAATTCAGTTACAAGACCCCAGTCAACTATGCAAAATCATCTACACTTGTATGGGATGTCGATCACATATACTAGGTGGGTTCATCATGGTGAATCTGTGAACGTCAATAGTATTGACTACGTGGAAGCAGCAGATCACCATCTTGATCTTCCTAATGCTCAGGTGGAAGAGGAGGAGGAGGTGGTGGTGGCGGAGCCAGTGAGTTTGACCAACATTGAAATAATGCTACGAAATGCCCGTGCATTCCGTGAACTTTCACCTACAGAAGAAAAACGGGGGCCCGCATGTTGGAACAATGCAATGTGGCTGTCACCCCAAGAAATAAGCTCTCAGTATTCTCAGCTATGGTCACCTTTCTTCAGGTGAAGATATCTGAGCGGATGACCAACAAATCATTCGATGCGATGTTAGCTGCTTTCTGCAAATCTTTCCCAGATGCGTCTGAGCTGCCACACACCTACAGTAAAATGAAGAATTTCCTTCGTGCAGTTGGAATTGGATATGATATGATCCATGTTAGTAAGAATAATTGTGTTCTGTTCTGGAAGGATTATGCCAACTTAAGTAAATGCCCAAAATGCAAATCATCAAGATGGAAAGATGGCAATGCTGTGAAGAGGATTCCTCATAATGTTCTGAGATATTTTCTAGTTATACCAAGATTGCAGAGGTTGTTTCATGATGCTGAAACAAGAGAGGATGTACTGTGGCATTCTAGGAACCAGGAGTACAGAGATCAGAATGTCATGAGCCATCCATCTCACTAAAGTGAGTGGAAAAGCTGAAATCATAAACACAAAAAGTTTGTTGCTGACCCGAGAAACATTAGAATTGGCTTAGCTTCAGATGGATTTAACCCATTTGGCCACCAGAGCGCCACATATAGCATGTGGCCAGTGCTTGTTATCCCTTACAACATGCCTCCAAATGTCTGCACCAAAGAATCAAACTACATGATGGCCTTGCTCATCCCAGGTCCAAAAAGTCCTGGAAAGGATTTTGATTTGTTCATGGAGCCTCTTGTGGAGGAACTTCAATTGCTATGGAGGGGTGTTCTCACTCAAGACCTATATAGTAGCCCACCAGCTGATTTCTTTCTGCGTGTTGTTATAATTTGGTGGATCCATGATTATCCGGCTTTCAACACTATGTAAGGGCGAACGACACATGGTTACAATGCATGTGTTCGCTGTGACAGGAATCCGATGTCATACGCAATACTTAGCAAGATCTGTTACATTAGACACCACCGTTTCCTTGCCAAGGACAAGTCGCACCCTACAAAATACCGAAAACATGTGTTCAATGCACAGCATGAAAACTGTGATGCTCCAAAGAGGCTCACGGCCGATGAGTTGTAAGTGGAATTAGAGAAGTTCACGCATATTACAGCAGGAAACCATCCTGGTAATAGTAGCGGGAAAAGGAAGCATGGCAAGGCAGAAGAGAGATTATTGTTTACCCACAGGTCCACTTTGTGGGACTTGGAGTATTGGAAAGATTTGGATCTGCGGCATAATCTTGATGTGATGCACATCGAGAAAAAATATATGTGACAGCATTATCAGCACATCTTAATATTGAAGGCAAGACGAAAGATACCTTAAAATCTAGGATTGATTTTACACACCTGGGTATCAGACAGGATTTGCAGGTGCAAGATGAAGGTAAACCACGGGATATGGCACCAGCTGTGTACGTCTTGGGCAAGGTAAAAGGAAAAGAATTCTGCGAGGTCCTGTCACGTGTGAGATTCCCACATGGATTTGCTTCCAACCCTGAAAGGAGAGTCAGTGCGGATGGAAACAAGGTACAAGGGTTGAAAACTCATGACTTCCACGTCCTACTTCAAAGGGTTTTACCTGTTTTCCATAGAGGATTGGACCACCCTAACTTATATAGAGCAGTTGCAGAGTTGGGACAATTCTTCAGGGAACTCTAAAGTAGAAATATCAGGATAGATGCTTTGGAGCGTCTTAGAGACAAGATACCAACTATCCTATGCGACCTTGTGAAGATATATCCTCCAGCCTTCTTTGATGTGATGGTGCATTTGGCTGTTCATCTACCTGATGAGGCACTACTTAGAGGTCCACTACAGTATGACTAGATGTACCCTATTTAAAGGCGGCTAGGCACTTTCAAGGGCTATGTTAGGAATAGATCTAGACCCGAGGGTTCCATTGCAGAGGCCTACATTGCTACAGAAGCATTGACATTCTGCTCAAAATACATTGAAACAGCTGATCAGCTTAGCAAAGAGGTGGGTGAATATAATACTAGGCTCAATGTTTTCGATTATTCTGTTCGAGTTACAGGGAAGAGCCGACAAGAGGACAAACCTAAAGATTTGGACAAAATGGTTTGGTATGTGTTGAATAACTGTCCTGAGATACTACCTTATATCAAGTAAGTGCTAAGTACTGCAGCTTAGACATCGTAATCTACTAAACTTGCAGCACATTCTTATATATTTAGATATTTGATGTGATCACTATGTTGCAGCATCTACAAAAAGGAGTTACTGCCGCAAAATACAAGAAACATTGACAAACTGGTTATGCCAGGATTTGCGAAATGGTTCAAGAGCCATGTAAGCTTTTGAATTGCACTGTCAGTTTTTTTAATATATTGAGTACATAAGATGATCAGCTTGTCTATTTTCTAACCATAGGTTAAGAACATGCGGGAGGATGGGCAGGCAGTTGATGATGCCCTTTACTCACTAGCAATGGGTCCTAATACTCGGGTAAGACATTATGAATCTTGCGTTGTTGGAGATGTGCGCTACAACACCCTTGCACGAGATGAAGGCAAGAAGACACAAAATAGTGCCATCATGAGCACGGATATGTATGACAAAGAGACAACTGAAATGTATGCTAACATAACAGACATTGTTCAGTTGCAATATATCTCCAGTTTCGAGGATCATCGGTGTGTGGTTCTGTTGTGCTGTCATTGGCATAACCTGTTTTCCAAGATCGCAAAACCCAGAGCTGATGATTATTTCAAATCCATCAATGTCAAGGCGGCGTACCAGACCAACGAGCCTTTTATTTTGGAAAATCAAGCAACAGAGATATTTTTCTTGGAAGACACATTTGCACGTAGCGATGACTATAGAGTATTGCAAGATAACACATATGTTCCTAATATCTTTGAGAACCATCACGTCAATGAAGCCGGGAAAAGATTGCATGTCGTGTTGTGGACATGCAAGAGTTGATCAAGAAGAAGCCAATGTTCAAGGACGTTGAGGACGAAGAATAAGATGACACCGTGGGGAATTACGATTCAGACTGATACACATGTTGAAGATGTTGACGTTGCTGCTGCGGATGATGATTACATTGCTGTTGTCGTATTTGCTTGTCAGAAGACGTTTTTTATCTACTATGTGAAATTGTGTTTGCTATGACAACTAAAACCTGATGAACATGTTGTTTAGTATTTTGCTGTGAGAACATCACTTGTTATGTATGCTGATTTGTGTTTGGTGCTTGTATGCCAACTAAAACATGATGACATTGTTGTTTAGTTGTACTCATATTTGGCCGTGAAACTTGAATTTGATGACATAGTTTGTTGTTGGACTGCAATTTGCTCGACGTCTTCAAATGAGAACAAAGCTGACCCGACAGGGCCTCTGCTAATTTATTTATTTATTACCAAAAGGATCTCTGCTATTTATTTATTTATGAGCAAAAGGGGATACCCCCTGATTTTCGTTAATAGAAATCATTAGATGTTCACAATACTATGCCCAGCCTGCTACACAGGTTTCATTCATTACTAGTTTCAGCAAAGTGTTGATGTCATAGCTACTGAATACATCGCGAGTGCTACATACACTACAAATAAAGAGACAATCATCCTACAGAGCACATTGATTTTTCCCATTATATTCACAAGCTCTTTCGTCTCCTCATTGTTGTCAAGGCCGTTCAGCAGTTGTTGCTTGGCCATGATCAAAGGAACTGCATCTTTAACCTTCTGCTCTGCATCTTCCTCTTTTGCCATTCCTTCAGTTACTTGTCCAACACCCCAACCTGCTGGTATTGGTATTCCTCGGCTAACCAAATAATCAGCGTTGCATTCCCCCACATCAGCAACTTCCTAGAAATGCAAATCACACGAATCTTCCCCTTTCTGCATGAATCAAATTAGAAGATCATCAACCAAACTATTAAAAAAATCAGCAACTGAAAGCAGCAGAACAACACTTAAACATATTATTACCCCATGATTCGGGCATTTGTAGAAGACTCGGCCAGGGTTGAGGATTGTGGTTGAGACGCGACGGATGACTCTGCGTGATTTGCAGCCATGGCACCACACCAATGGCAGCAAGTTGCGATGAGTGTCGGTTCAATATCCGGCGTATCTCGTAGTATGGGTCCTAAGCTAGGCGTCTTGGAGTGATGGTAACATGGAGACGGGGTTTTACCCAGCTTCGGGCTCTCTTGATGAGATAATGCCCTACATGCTGCTTTTGATTGTATTCATATGGGTGTAGTACAGAGTACATATATCTACCACGAGATTGTAGTAATGAATATGAGATTGTCTATTGACTAGCCTGGCCTCGGTTTATATAAGACACCGGAGGCCTAGGGTTTAGGAGAGTCCTTGTCTTGTGCGCCAAGTCTTGTGGAGTCTTCCTTGTATGCAGAGGAGCTGTCCGAACTGGCCCATGAGTATACGACCATGGGGGTCCTCGGCCCAATCTAACTGATCCTGAGACAACATAGTGAGTACCCCCTAGTCCAGGACACCGTCAGTATCCCCCTGAACCGGTCTTAAAGTTGGGGACGCTCCTCGATTCTTCCGAACTATTCTTCATCTTCGGTCGTCGGTCTTGAAAACTGGTTCAACAAATCTTCTCATCTTGAGGGTCGCCGAAGTGCATCCGAAGAGTTTACACGTCGGGCATCTGAGGAGCCCCTTTAAGTTTCCGTCCTTTATCAATGCCTTGTTATTTTTATGCCGCACCTCGGATTTGAAGTTGTTCCCGGGCGGCAGCATCCTCTTGCGTCCGAGCTCAAACGCTGGACTGCATTCGAGGTATCTTTAGCAGCCGTGAACCAATGCTGGACCGCTTCCGAGCTCCAACGCCAGAATGTATCGGAGCTCCAACGCAGGACTATGTCCAAGCTCCAACGCCAGACAGTGTCCAAGATCCAATGCCAGACTGTATCCGAGCTCCAATGCTGGAATATATTCGAGGTGTCATAGATCACCTTGGTTCAAAAAAGTTGAAGGAGTTTAGCCGAGCTTAATGCCAGAAATTCCCTCTACGGAGCCAGCCACTAGCGTCCGAGCTTTATGCCGGACTGCTTCTGGGGTGTGTATTGTAGTCGAGCACCAACGCCGGGCTGTATCTGAGGTGGTGCACCACCTCGGCCATGGGATGATTTTTATGAATTTAATTCCGAATTCTGCAATGTAATCTCTGCCGAGATGTATAGCCAGTAGCCCTCAAGGTGCATGTTGGCCTAATATCCGGGATGCACCTGAAGGGAAAAATCAAACCGCTGACCCTAGTAGCCCCTAAGACTCAGGTAGATTCATAAAATTAGCCTGAGGATCAATTCCCAGCTCGACAACATACTTAGGAATAGAAATGCGGTGTTCAATGTCCTCAGGACTCTGGTTGGGTGCGGCTGACTAACCTGAGGATAATAATCTCCTCGAAAACTATATTGCACTTTAAATTTTCTACATTCGATTGTCAATGCAGTAGCCCCCGAGACACTGGTCGGGTGGCAACACCAGATCAAGGGATCGATGTACCCCTTTAATATTTGTAAATGATAAGAATGAAGCCCAGTAGCCCCGAGCCTTAATGTGGGCACGGATGGCCGAATTAAGGATCGATGTCCGAAGTAAAATCGCAAATTATGTGTAATGATTCTACGTACCCAAGTACTCTACATTATTAATACTCGAATCCGCATTGTACAAAACTTTGTTGACCGACCATCGGCTTCAACCTCCTCGGCCAGTAGCCGGGGAGTGTTTGTCCCACTTTATAACGCCTTGACAAGGGCAAAGATTTACGACAAACAAGGAAATCCGGCCATACGGTTTTATAAAAAAAGGTATGCGGAGAGATATGTTATATTACTTTAGAATGTAAGAAACATCTTCCAAAGAAAATAATCCCACTAACGGTTTCTTTCTTTGGGTTGTCATGCCAACCATGATCATGAAACCACGCCTCCAATCAATGCAGGAGAAAATATTGAGGATTTAGTTCGGGGAAAGTTCCCAAACTCTATGGTATTAATGAACAAAAATTTTCACTTCCGTCATTGCCGACCAATGTGATACTTTAAGATTGCTAGCTTTTCGGCTTAACCCAGTCTAAGGTACTAACTCGGATGACCCGGCAGTAACAATCACAGAGGTGCTCCCTTTACCGCCTAGCCGAACAATCGGGAACGTAGGAGTAAGCACAGGAGCGAGACAACCCAGCTTGGCCAAAATCTTAAGTCAAATTGATGCATATTTATGGCTTTATAACGATGATTACGGAAGGCAGCCTTGTATATTGAATAATGGCACTTATTGTAAAATAGCTCAGATAAATTTAAGAGCCCCCAAGTGACTTGGTAGAAGAATTTTATGTATAATGATTGTATGTGCCGAAGTACTTATATCATATCTGTGTTCACCCAAACTTTATACGCGTCTTAACCGACAGTCGGCTTCTCCCTCCCCGGTTAAGGACCGAAAAGTGTTATGTACTTCACCTATCAAGATTATCGACGGTGTTTCCGATAGCCAGGCAATCAGGCCATAAGGCTGTAACAGACAAAGCGCACTCAGGTAACTTATGCTATATTACCGACGAAGTGTAAGAAGCGCTTTCGAAGAAAATAGTACCCCCACCAATACCTTTCTTCGGTTGCTCATTGTTACTGTGAGACTCGTGCAATAGATTTTTTGTACTCATGAGTTCCGTTGTGTGCCGACCATTATTGAAAAGAATAAGAGCGCTAGCTTTTGGCTTCACCCAGTCTGCGGTCTGGCTCGGATGACCCGATCATGATAATCGTAGAGGTGCTCCCTTTACTCCCTAGCCGAACAATCGGGAACGTAGGGGTAAGCACAGGAGCCAGGCAACCCACCTTGCGGAACACTTCGGTCAATATGGTGCATATTGTGGCGTAATACACGAACAAGGAACGAAGCCGTACAAGTATAATCATATGCAAGAGGAAAGGCTTCACAAAGGAAGCCCCCAAATAAACGGGGTATTTGAATTTGTGTGCCGCAAACAAAGTTATGACAAGGAATTTTTTCACAAACAACTTGTTGCCAAAAAGGTATAATGCTTGGTCGAACCGAACAAAATTTAAAACTGAAAGGTTTTGAGCATGAGAGCGACTTAGCTAGTTTAATGTGTTCGGCATTGATGACGCGGTCCAAGCTTGATGCGGGACAAGGTTCCAGCCCCCAGGCTGGTCCCGAGGTGGTAGAGTAGAGAGTTCGGCATTCCGAAAAGATGAAGTCCCCTGTCCAGCCGCGATGATGGAGCAGGTTCGTGGGTGACACCGGAGTCCCTGGCTGAGTAGGTTGACGAAGTGACGATGCGGGGTTGCCAACATAGGGCAGCGCACCAAGGCGACAACACAATTTTGTCGACGGAGGCGACAACGCGGCTCGGTCCAAGTCGATTGGCTGCACAGATAAGATAGTGCAAACCAAAAGTAATGACAAATAAGGATAATAATGTATATAAAAAATTATTCTACCTAATTAATATAAGTGATGTAAATAATGAGAGAGATATGGCCTCAGTGTCAACGTCATCCCGGTGAAGTGGTCGCGTGGTAATGCTGACAAAGGGATGTGCGCCGAGGCGACTCCCCAACTTGATCAACGTAGGCAGGACGACGTTGTTGGCCCCATAGAGTTGACCGCATGACGAAGTCGAAGGTGATTACCTGCACACATAAAATAGTGCAGTCCCAAAATAAAAAATCTTCTATTTAATTGACATAAGGGATTTTTTTAATAAATATGGCCTGGGCGACAAGGTCAGCCCGGCGGAGCCGCAATGCGGAGAAGTTGACACAGGGACACACGTCGACGCGATGCCATGACTTGGTCAACATCGGCGGGATGAGGATATCGCCTTGCCGAGGTGTTAGCGCGGCCTAACATAAATAGATTGCCTGCACACACAAAGTAGTGCAACCAAGAAATAATAATAGTGAAAAGAAAAAAAAGGTGCATAATTAATTTATGCGAAATAAGTTTGGTAAATATGGCCTGAGTGCTGAGGCTAGCTCGACGGCGCGATGGCGTTGTGGCACGGCGATGTCGACGAAGGTTGGCCTGCCTAGGTGACAGGGAGGAGCTGGCCGTACCGATGCTAGGTGCAACGTCGGTAGAATTTCTCTGCTAAAATAATGCAGTACACGTCAACAGAAAATATTCTGTGTATAATAGTGCTAAACGAATAATTTGGAAAATAAAACCTGAACGCCAGGAGGGACGACTGTAGCAGACTGAAGCAAACGGACGACCCCATCCGTGCCGAACATGTGTTGTGTGCTGGAGGTCATTATCTCTACCTCATTGCTATGGCAATACCATGAAAAACATATGTCGCTCCTATTACGTGGACACAAGCAGTCCCAGTAATACTAGGCATACTTTCACGTGGGAAGTGCATAAAAGGAGGATGGTTAGTGAAAAGCATAAATCTATCTATCTATCTATCTATCTATACCTATACTAATTACAGACTCGCAAGAAATTACCACGTTAATTAGTAATTATGAGCCGTTAATCTCGATGGGACCGAATTATGACGGTCTGGATTGACCCATGTAACACCGTATAGGCATATGCGTTTGATCTACAAAAAAACATCTGTATAGGCATATGCGTTTGATCTAGAAAAAACATCTACTAATATTTTAGAAGGTCAACCGTACGATCATAGTATATGTAAAGCGTGTTGGGCTGGAACTCTCAGGGCAGAGCACGACTTCCCCCGATCAAAAAAACGTGAAGGTAAACCACCTGCGCGTGGCCCGCTACAGCCTGAGCCTAGCTTCGTGACCGCTCTGCCAGTCCTTAGCCGCCGCCTCTGGCGATCTCGCACGCTCCCGTGCAATGAATCCACGATTGCTGGTCTTCTGCAGAACGACGGCGGCAACCGATCTCCCCAGTCTACCTTCTCTACTTGCTGATCCGTGCTAGCACCAGCGTACCATGCCTGGAAGATGATATGTCTGGTACAAGCAACAGACCAGCTACATGATGAGACATGCAGCAGCACCACACACATGTCTTGCACGTGGCCAGACTTGGGCATGTTTAGCTAATTTCTACGATGGCGAGATCGACCTGGTAATCGGATACTCAGTCCAGCCAACAACGTACAATACTCTTTTTCCTCAAGTCTCTTCCTCTACCAGTCTGAATCCAATCTAATTCTTTCTATTTGAAAATGCATTCAAAGTGTTCCATGAATTGTTCTGTTGCAACACTTGAATTCCGATAGAAGAGTTCTCGTCAGTAATTTAATGAAGCAAATAAAGCTATAGTAGATTATTAAACAATATGATGCACGTACTTTTGTGGAACTTTCCATGTAATCTTCTTCAGTATATAGTATGTTTGTTACTAATGTGGAACTAAGTCTTTCATGTACAGTGAACCACCAAGCGCTTCGCATCCAGCGACCTAACGTACACCCTATTCCGTTTTCTCTGGATCGTATCCCACCTCCGCTGGATCCACTATGTCTCAAAGCAAGCCCTAGAGGAGAACTGGATTATTGGAGAGCTGATCTCCTTTCCTCACCATCTATCCGCGCCGTTGCTGCAAAGAGCATCGAGCACATTTGGAAGTCTGATCTTCAAGGCTACAGTCGAATACATAGTGCCAGTGGCCCTGAACCAGATCCTTGGCGTGACCAACAATAAAGAATTGCCATCTAATCTATCCATCAAGGTATGTACAACTATTATCAACTCACGTACAGTTGTTTAGTTCAGCCTTTCCTCATCCCAAGCTCTTTTTTGTACCAACAAGAAGTTCTTAATTATACACAACAGATCATAATGAGGTAGTATTCATGAAAATCTCCAGTGATTTTAGTATTTTTCATGTAAGACATTAAGGGACAAGGAAGCTGCAGTTTTTATTTCACTAGGTTGCTTCCTCTAGCTCGCAACATCTGGCGACGGACTTATGGTGGTCATGGTGTCTAACATTGGTCATATATCTGAGTAGGGCAAGGAGATAGATCTCTGTGTTTGATCAATCATGAATTCATGATTGATGCAAGAAGATGAAAGCAACTTCTACAGATATATCTCGATGTTTGCATGGTGTACGTGTTACTTATTTGGATATCCAAATATCTCATCGGTGATGTTATTTATGTTTAGGCACATGGAGTGATATCATTCACCTTGGAAAATAGTATTAGGAGCTTCTTATTTCCCTTATATTTGTACCATATTAGCAAGAACAATAGCGGTGTTCAGGTGTCGATATATGTGTTCCCTTCTGACTATGATTTTTCTGAATAGTGGATCAAACTAAAGGTGGCCCAAAATATTCAAAGATCAGGTAGCATCGCTTCCTTCCTTAGTTACTAGAACATAATCTCTTCTCTTGCAGCATGTTTACGAGAAATATAAGAATTCTAATAATCATAGTCAGTTTCTGAAGTTTGTATTTGCACATGCTTTTTGTAAAGGACAATGTTAATATTTCAGACTTACGTAGTTTTTTGATCAAGGTATTGATGGTATCCAACTATATATTGGACACTCTGAAGATGGCGTTATTTCTTCATGTATCAATGAGGTAAGGCAATGAGAATAATTATGGACTGATATCATTGCCTGCACAGTAAAATAAATTTTCATAAATACGAAGATCTCATTAGTTATTAGGTTTAGAGTTGATTTTCTTTGATACTTCTATATGATAAGACAACGATAGCAATTGCCTATTTTTCTTTCTACAATATTAATTAGAAATGACTCAATCAGAAGAAGCGACCAAGTGTTTGTGGGTTGCCGCAAAATGAAAAGAATAAAGAAAATAATCTCCATACTTTCATGTTTGAACATTCACTTCTCTCTCTTTCAATAACATGTTTCTAGACTTGGATTACTTTCTTCTGCCAGTCCTTTTTAGTTAATCTTCATGTAATATATATAGTCCTTACACTTAGAGGCATGCTAAGGTTGGCTAGGTCCGTATCCATATTTCGTTTTTGGTTAACTACGGCGACATATAAATAATTAATGATGAATTATCAAGGTTAAATATTGTTTTGCAGAAAAATAATTAATGTTGCATTATCTCTCTCCAGTGGTTCGTGCATTAGATGATGGTACATTTGCTCATTTCATTATCTGTACGTAGTTAGCAAAATTTACGTGTCCTCATTTTACGTTTGATTTGTACTTTCAGACTGGGTCAATGTGTACGATATCTCTATTGTACATGTTACCTGGAATAATAGAGATGAATGGAAACATGGAACCAATTTTTCTTAAATTTGTCAGCCAACTTGGGACACATCTATCATGAGCTAATATTTAGCTGGCTTTATTTTTTCAAATAGTCCATTTCTTTTTAGGCAAATCCCGATGATGTTTTTTTTCCTATTACCGGTCAACCCATTCTCCTTGGATAATTTATCCACAATCAAACACCTTTTATTGTGGTTTATCGTGCATGATATGTAGCATATTCATCAACATTATTTAAGCTTCACACTTATTCCAGTTGCAAATTTTAAGGTGTCTGTCCTACAAAAAGAAGTTCAATCGGAGTTAATAAATAACATGATTTATTCCTTCTATGTTCTTCCATACTAGCTAGCTCACCTTTGTTTCTCTGTAAAAGGCGAGTAGAAATGGTGTTATGCCGATCTTATTGTGTAAGGTGTCAAAATACTTCGCATATGAATTAACCCAATGCAGTTGCATTGTTTAGATGTGCACTCGACATGTTTGGAGCGAAAAATTGTCCTTTCTTATATGGTTGCGTCTAGATCCTTCCATCATACCCAATTGTCAGACTAAATTATTAGAGGTTCTAAATATATAGAGATTTTAGATGGTAAAGGCATCATATTACAGTTATCGTCTGTGAGTACTTTTATTTTCAACGGGCAATTAATTTAGTTTGCTTCATTGGTGTTTAGTATATCTATTGGTACCCTACCGTATGTTTGAGAAAAAAAAATACTTGAATCAATTTTACAATGCCTATATTATTATAATTTTGGTCATTGTCAATATTGTGCAGTGCGATGTAAACCTCCGAGCGAGATTCCAGTATGTTGACCATCATCCTGTTCCAATTCAAGGGACTATGATATTTAGTGCTCACCTCCATGATTCATTTTCATGGCCATGAAAATCGATCAATCAAGAACAATATATTTTCCTAATTTTTATTTATATAAAATCTTACGTAGTAATAAAATTATCAACTTTATTTTACAATTCATATTTTCTTAATTGCTAGCCGTGCGGATGCACGGGTTGACGACTAGTTGCCTTGTAATTAAATAATGAAGGAAAGAGAAACAATGATCGGATCTCCCTGTGACTACGCTTATCCGAACTATTGTCGGCATCACGTGCATGATGTGCACAGTACTACGTCATCTCCTCGGCTGGTTAACCGCCATTCGGATTGCCCTTTTTTCTGATCATTGATCTTGACGAGGTGTCTCTAGGTCGGCGCTCGGCAAACCGGGATGTCGAGAAGATACCAGGTTGAAGCGGCGTGGAGGAGCTCTCTTAACGACGAACCGAACTTATTAAGGCAAGCTCGAACAATGGTCCGGCCTCAAAAATTAGGAAAAAATTAGTATCATGGGTTCTTTGATAAGTACATATCCGAAGACAGACTGCTTATTAAAGTAGTCTATTTCCTCAAGGCTTATAATTAAATAAGGAAAAAAGATAATTAAATAAGGAAGAAAGAGAGAGAAAAGTTGAATCTCCCTCATGATCCCCTAGTGCTCATAGCAATTTTGGAGAAAGAAGTAGGCTTTGGATAGTCTGTCAGGTGAAGTTGTAGCCACGCCTCTAGGAGCGCCAGATTTGACTTCTTCGTCGACTGCCGAACAGAATTGACTTCTCCGAAAACAAGAAATATGTGCTGATCGGCTGGGCGGCGACGACGCGGACAAACAAGCTGATCCATATGCAAAGCTAACATCTAATTGGGGTCTTGATGTTGTACTGCAAAGCTAACATCCAATTGGATTAGTAGGAGTAGTATTTTAAGGGCATACAACTT
Source organism: Triticum aestivum (assembly GCF_018294505.1). Lineage (NCBI taxonomy): Eukaryota > Viridiplantae > Streptophyta > Magnoliopsida > Poales > Poaceae > Triticum > Triticum aestivum. The sequence continues at coordinate 250,082,108 of NC_057798.1, forward strand.
TGACCAAAAGTAGAAGACCGGCAGAGCTGACCAGGTGTCGAATTAAAAAAGAGAAGAAAGATTCTCCTTGTGTGATGCATGTGCACGGCAGCTGCCGGCTCGCCGCGGTCGCTCTGTGCCCATGGTCGTGTAGTGCATGTGCGGCCAGCACTAAGCAGATTTTTACTGGGCGCCTGAGATACTTCGGGATTTTGGTGGTCGGCCGGTTACACGCGTCCGCTTGATGCTGATGAGACAATCTGATGGATCGGCTTCAGCCGACGAAGATGCGATGGCGAAGTCTATTCCGAGCTGCCAACAGATTTACACGAACCACGGTACCAATTCACAAGGAAAAATTGTATGGAGTGAATCCATCGAACCGTGATGATCACCCAGCAGGCTCTCAATGAAAGCATCAATGTCGGTTCAATATTCGGCGTATCTCGTAGTAGGGGTTTAAACTACGCGTCTTGGAGCGATGGTAACATGGGCACGGGGTTTTACCCAGCTTCGCGCTCTCTTAATGAGATAATGCCCTACATGTTGCTTTTAATTGTATTCATATGGGTGTATTACAGAGAACATGTATCTACCATGAGATTGTAGTAATGAATATAAGATTGTCTATTGACTAGCCTAGCCTCGGTTTATATAAAACACCGGAGGCCTAGGGTTTAGGAGAGTCCTTGTCTTGTGCGCCAAGTCTTGTGGAGTCTTCCTTGTATGCGGAGGAGCTGTCCGAACTGGCCCATGAGTATACGACCATGGGGGTCGTCGGCCCAATCTAACTGATCGGGAGACGACGTGGTGAGTACAACCCCTAGTCCAGGACACCGTCAATGAGCAATAGGCTGCGGTGCGCATGCCGGCTGGGGTGTGATGAGACCCACTGGCGATGGTACGGGTGGCAACTTGGCGCATATCTGGTTGTTGCCTGCTGAAGAGCAGGTGGACGAGCAACCAGCGGACATGGTTGCTGCGGCCAGAGCTTCTGATGCTAGGCAGAGTAAGTAGAGAAGAGGAGAAGCGAACGTTGGATATGTCAGTTTCATTACTTGCAGAGTAGCATAGCACCATATATCTAGATTTGGATTCGAACCAGCTACAGGAGCACATCTCTCTTTTTTCTAAAACTCAACAACGTCTCTTTACTGGTACACTAGCTTGTTTTGTACGCCTTCTCAAGTCTTTAATTTTCTTTCCCATTTTTTTACGAGGAAGGAAGGAGGATAAAATTGAGAGTTCCTGGGACTCGAATCCTAGACCTCTCGGTTGAAAACCAAATGTGCTAGTCACTTATGTGGCAAACGTTCCCTGGGAGGAGGACGGCAGACGAACGCATTTTCCTCACAGTTTTAGTTGCGACACAAGATCGAACGGTCGCAGTTTCGGGAATGTTATCAGGCGAACGAGCCCAAGTTTTCTTTTCTTCCTATATATAAAAAAGTACGCTACTTGGTGTCGGCTTAGTCAAAAAACTATTGTGGCAACCTTGATCGTTGGATTGACATTCAACGTCTGTCATGTTTCTTTAGTCTCTTCTTCCTCGAGCCGCCAAAACCAAACCAGCGCCGGCGGGACCACCTGCTCCCGCCTCCCAGGGCTGGTTGTGCTGCCGCGCATGCATCATGGCCACATCGCACCCTAAAACTCTGTGCATGTTCCCCGGCTCCTGTTCGTTCCTGTCCGAGGCCTCACCATCGTCCTCTGCCTTGGTTCGCTCGCCGCGGCGCCGCCCTCTGGTGTTGTCAACATGGTCAACAACCGAGAGGAATAAGGAGATGACTGTACATGGTGAGGATGATAGTAGGGACCCAGCAGCGCGCGCAATAATTTTGTTTTTTTGGGATGGAGAAGGGCATCAACTGGGTTGTGCGGGACGTGTGGCCCATCTAGCCCAGACTTTTATTTCATATGTTTAGCACATGACTAGCCCAGTTTGTTTTTTTTCTTTCTGAAAATGGCTAGCCAGCTATTTTGTTTTTTGCAGAATAACCAACGAAGGCCTACTTGCTTTTCTATGCCCTGCTGGGCCGGAAATCTTTCAACGAGGAGGGATGCATTTTGCCTAGAAAATGGGCTATAAGTAATAAGAAATGGGTTATAAGTAACAATAAATGGGCTGTAAAATGAAAAAAAATAGCAAATAGGCAATTAGTTTCAAAATACTTTTTTCTTTCGGATTTTGACATTTTAAATTCCATTGTTTTTGTACGGGTAAAATTTCATTGAATTTAAATTAAGGTATGTTTAGATTTAAAATTAGTTTGAATCTGGCTAGTAATTTCGGGTTGTATGCTATTTGGGACAGATTTGGTGGCTAACTTGTGGGTCTACTAGGTTGACATGTATGAAAGGCTTTGTCAACTTAGTCCAGAAACGATTCTAGCAGTAGTGACCATTGGATGTTAATCCAACGGCCGTGTTGCTTATTCAATATCTGATCTTGTTGTTCCAGCCGACCAAACCAGCGCCGGTGGGACTGCCTGCTCCCGCCTCCCGTGGCTGGTTGTGATGCCGCACAGGCCGCACCGCCCCACCTTACTTCATTGCTGGCCAGGCTATTGCTCCACTCACCCACACCTCCTGTTATTTTCTGGCGACGGCAGCCGGACGAGTAAACCCTCGTACTCCTGTCCGTGGGAAATGATACCTATGGGATCACAAGGATCCCTACTGCGGTTGCGGGGTGCGGGGTGGTGAGGAGAGAAGAATCAGCAGTCAGTACAAGCACGCGGGTCGTTTACCCAGGTTCGGGCCGCGGAGATGCGTAATACCCTAGTCCTGCCTTAATGTGTGTATTTGTGTTCTTGACGTTCTTGAGCTAGCTACAATGAGCGTAACTTGCCCAAAAGTCCGAATCCTTCTCCTGGATGCCTCGGCCTCCTTTTATAGGCAAGGGGATCGCCACAGTGGCACACAGGAGGTGGCATCAGGGTACTCTGATTAATCCTATCCCTTGCCATTACGGGACAAAGTGCATTTAATGCGCCCCTGACGTGTCCTCATTACTTTACCGCCGCTTCGCCCTGCCTCGACACGCGCCTGGGCCCGTGAGGCGGTGGTGCCATGTAGGGTGGAAGGCTGCTGAGGTGGCGCGGTGGTAGTGCTTTCACGAAGATTTGCATGCCACCACGTAGGCATGCGCTGAGTTGGCCGAGAAGCCTTGGATCGACACGCAGGTGCCTGCCCAGCTGGTGGGCTGGCAGCTGCATGGGAGCGGTGGCAAAGGCTTGGCGGGTGCGGGCCTAGCTGTGGACTCACTGACGTCCCCGCAAGGGCCTTGTCGTGGCCCCGACAAGGGTCTTGCCGTAGTGCTGCGGTCGTCCCCGGCAAGGATCATGCCAGGGGTCTTGTGGGCTTCCTCGGCAAGGATCTCGCCGAGGTTCGTCGTCTTCTACTCTTATGATTTAGAGTGTTGTTCTTGTCTTCACAAAGATCTGCATGCCATCACGATGGCGCCTCCCGAGCCTTGGTCCCAACGCGGTTGGCGGCGCAGGAGGAACTGGGGCTCAAGGGTGGTGCGCCCTGCTGGCGTCAGGTAGGCTGCCCCAGCAAGGCCCTTGCCGGGGCCGTGGAGGCCACCCCGACAAGGATCTTGCTGGGGGAAACCACTTCGACTTCTTGCTCATTATGCCTTTGTGTTGGCGTTACTTGGGTCCTCATGTGGCTCTGATTTCCTGTCTCTGGCCTGCATAAGTGTGGCCATCCGTGCGGCTCTGACTGCCCGTGCACAAATAAGGGGTACAAAAGAGTGCCCCTACTTTGGTACACCGACAACTCCCCACCGTGTGGGCAACCATTGCCGAGTCTTCCATGGCTCCGTGTTGTTCCCTTCCTAGGCCTTGCCGTCGTCCACCGCCATGGTGCTCTCGGCGCGGCTAGGTCAACATGGTCAATGAATGACATCCATCGGACGTGGACTGTACATGGAGAGGCTGACAATTGGGTCCACGGCCGCATGACGGAGTCCTCGATTAGGGGGCGGGTATCCGAACAGCCGGACTATATACATCGTCCGGACTATTAAGGCGTGAAGATACAAGACTCACGACTCCGTCCCGTGTCCGGATGGGACTCTCCTTTGTGTGGAAGACAAGCTTGGCGATCCGGATATTGTATTTCCTTCCTTGCAACCGACTCCGTGTAAACCCTAGCCCTCTTCGGTGTCTATATAAACCGGAGAGGTTGGTCCTTAGAAGGCCGATCACAATTACAATCATAATCATCATAGGCTAGCTTCTAGGGTTTAGCCTCTACGATCTCGTGGTAGATCTACTCTTGTACTACTCATATCGTCAATATTAATCAAGCAGGAAGTAGGGTTTTACCTCCATCAAGAGGGCCCGAACCTGGGTAAACATTGTGTCCCTCGCTTCCTGTTACCATCAGCCTAAGACACACAGATCGGGACCCCCTACCCGAGATCCGCCGGTTTTGACACCGACATTGGTGCTTTCATTGAGAGTTCCTCTGTGTCGTCGCTGCAACGCTCGATGGCTCCTTCAATCATCGTCAACAACACGGTCCAGGGTGAAACTTTTCTCCCCGGACAGATCTTTGTGTTCGGCGGCTTCGCACTGCGGGCTAATTCGCTTGGCCATCTGGAGCAGATCGACAGCTACGCCCCTGGCCACCAGATCAGGTTCGAAAACCTGAACTACACGGCGGACATTCGCGGAGACTTGATCTTCAATGGATTCGGGCCTGTGCCAGGAGCACCGGACAGTCATGATGAGCACGGTGTAGACTTGTTGTTAGACAATGCTCGGGATATCACGCCTGAAGTAGCCCCGGACCTAAATTCGGAGTAGGCTGCGTTGCCTAAGGACAGAGGGATGGACCCCGCCCCGCAGGCTGCACACTCATCGGTGGTGGAGCCGAACACAGGTCTCACCTCTGTGGAAGCCTGTGACGCCGGACCCCCGGACTCGTATCCGGTTGTAGGTTCCTGTCCGTGCGCTCCCGAGCCCACCGAGCCTGGTTGGGCTCCGGTAATGGAGTTTACCGCTGCGTATATCTTCCAGCACTCGCCCTTTGGCGACATGATGAACTCATTAAACTCTCTCTCTTTGTCAAGAGGCGCTTGGCCGAACTATGTCTGACTCGAGTGGGAAGCAGGCGACGAAGGAATTTGCTGCCCACCCACCACCCACTTCATTGCCACGGTCGATGATTTAACCGACGTGCTTGACTTCGACTCCGAAGACATTGACGGTATGGACGACGATGCAGGAGAAGTATATGAACCACCGCTCACAGGGCGGTGGACAGCCACCTCCTCATACGATATATATATATGATGGACACTCTGAAGGAACCAAATGGCGATGAGGCAAATAACCCCATAGGGAGAAAAACAAAGCATGGGCATCGTCGACACGGCTCCAAGCCCCGCCACATCAATACCGGCCCAGGAGACGAAAACAATCCAGATGCAGCCGAAGAGGAATACAACCCTGATCAACCCGCCTTCGAGCAGGCCGAGCAGGAAGATGAGCAAGTTAGCCCAGACGAACATGCGACGGACGGGTATCCAGAGGAGGACAACTACATGCCCCCCCTCCGAATATGAGATTAGCCTCGGCAACGACGAGTTCGGCGTGCCTGAGGACCCCGTCAAGCAGGAACGCGTCAAGCGTCGGCTTATGGCCACTACGAGGAGCCTGAAAAAGAAGTAGCAGCAACTCCAAGCTGATCAAGACCTACTCACAGATAGATGGACTGAAGTCCTGGCAGCCGAGGAATATGGACTCGAGCGCCACTCGGCTGACCGGCCACCTCGTGGCCGGGATAAAACAGCATATCAGCCCGAATACCAGCCCGTACCCCCACGCCAACACACTACGACCCGGGGCAACAGCCAAGACCTGCAAGATATACTGGAAAACAAAGCTGGACAACCAAGATCGATCGACGGATCGTGGGGGCGTGCCCCAGCACGCGACGATGACCGTCGTGACGGATACACCATAAACAACTCCGGCCGGGCCGAACACAGCCACCCAGACCAATTCGAACTGCGTAGCCACATAGCCCGGCACAGAGGTGCCGCGCACCCCCTCAGCTTCACTGACAAAGTGATGGATCATCAATTCCCAGAAGGGTTCAAACCCGTAAACATTGAATCATACGATGGCACAACAGACCCTGCAGTATGGATCGAAGATTTCCTTCTCCACATTCACATGGCCTGCAGAGACGATCTACACGCCATCAAGTATCTTCCCCTTCAGCTCAGAGGACCCACCCGACACTGGCTAAACAGCCTGCCAGCAAATTCCATTGGCAGTTGGGAAAACCTGGAAGATGCATTCCTCGACAACTTCCAGGGCACATATGTGCGACCACCGGACGCCGATGATTTGAGCCACATTACTCAACAGCCCTGAGAGTCAGCCAGGAAATTTTGGACTCGGTTCCTAACTAAAAAGAACCAAATAATCGACTATCCGGACGACGAAGACCTAGCGGCTTTTAAGCATAATATCCGTGACGAGTGGCTCACCCGACACCTCGGACAGGAAAAACCAAAGTCCATGGCAGCTCTCACGACACTAATGACCAGCTTTTGCGCAGGCGAGGACAGCTGGTTGGCTTGCAGCAGCACCACGCCACATTCTGGCACTTTGGACGTTCGTGACAATAATGGCAAGCCACGACGCAACAGACACAAGCGACAGAACAACGAAGACAACACCGAAGACATGGCAGTCAACGCCGGATTCAGCGGATCGAAATCCGGTCAGCGGAAGAAGCCGTTCAAAAGAAACAATCAGGGACTAGCTAGTCTGGACCGCATACTGGAGTGCTCGTGCCAAATTCAGGGCACCCCAGACAAGCCAGCCAACCACACCAACAGAGACTGCTGGGTGTTCAAACAGGCCGGCAAAATAAACACCAAAAACAAGGACAAGGGGCTGCACAGTGATGATGACAAAGAGCCCCGGCATCCGAACATGGGGGGACAGAAGAAATTTTCCACCAGGTGAAAACGGTCAACATGATCTACGCCACTCACATTCCCAAGTGGGAACGAAAGCGAGCACTACGGGACGTCTATGCGATGGAGCCAGTCGCCCCGAAATTCAAACCATGGTCAGCTTGTCCGATCACCTTTGATCGTAGGGATCACCCTACTAGCATCCGTCACGGCGGCTCGGCCGCATTGGTCCTAGACCCAATCATCAACGGATTCCACCTCACGCGAGTCCTTATGGACGGCGGCAGCAACCGGAACCTGCTTTATCAGGACACAGTGCGCAAAATGGGCATCGACCCTTCAAGGATCAAGCCCACCAAAACCACCTTTAAAGGTGTAATTCCTGGAGTAGAGGCCCATTGTACGGGCTCTATAACATTGGAAGTGGTCTTCGGATCTCCGGATAACTTCCGAAGCGAAGAGTTAATCTTCGATATCGTCCCTTTCCGTAGTGGTTACCACGCACTGCTCGGACGAACCGCATTCGCTAGATTCAATGCGGTACCACACTATGCATACCTCAAGATCAAGATGCCAGGACCATGCGGGGTCATAACAGTCAACAGAAATATGTACCGCTCTCTCCGTACAGAAGAGCATACTGCAGCCCTCGCGGCGGAAGTACAATGCAGCCTACTCCGACAAACCATCAATCCGGCGAAGACAACCTTGAGCACCGTCAAGCGAGTCCGGAGCGCCCCACAATAGGATCACCAGGCATGCCAGGAGCGCGACTAGCAGTCCGGCCTCTGCTCAAACCCCAGCGAAGCAGCATTCGTGCCACGCGTACACAATTACGCACTCAAAATACCATGGAAATAGGCGGAGGCGCAGCAATGACTCAGTCAACAGTGTGGTATAACCGCCACATACCTTCATAACCCTCCGTCTTTATTTTTCAGGACATTGCTTTAGAGCAGCCTCTTCAGAAGAGCCGGATTGTCGGACTTACATAGGAGAGAAAACCAAGGAGGCAACAGGGTTTGCGCATAAAAGGTAATACCCAGGTGGAATATGTTCACGATCGTTATACCTGTTTTACATACCTACATGCAGCCTGCCCTTGGATAGGACATGTTAAATAGTCATATTTACTTCTGCTTAAATGCTACTGTTGTAAACATACGCTTAAATGTATTATTTATCAATGGGGGATAATATATAGCATCAGCTTATTATTCCTATTTGCGCATTTTTCTTGCAAATATTGCTTTAATATTGCATCCGCACACCTTGGTATGATTAGTTCGCCAGGGGCTTCATATGGCACCTCATAATACGGCAAAGCAAGTCCGAACAATTTCAACAGTGGGGCACCCCGAACTTATAGCACTATATGCATCAGCTCCGAATCATGTCTTGGGTCAATAGTTGGGTTTGCCCGGCTCCCTTGTTTTTGTACCTGATGTTCCGTTATATCGGCTAAGGTAGCACAAGGAGAACTACTGCGATTGTGTCCCGGTTCTTCCGGACAAGCACCTCAGTAGAGAAATCCGAAAACTGACCGGCATGATGCGGCGAGAGCTGGTCGCTGTTCGAGAGGTCTTAAAATCCTTAAAGATTTTTTCGCTTTAGGCAAGGAATCGGCTCCGTCCGATCTAGGCGTATATAGCGCCCCAATTCGGCCCTCTGAATTCTAGGGGCTTCGCCGAAATTTAAAATTGTAGACTTCTATGGCTAAGTGAAAGCTATAAAGCCACATAGTCCAATTGCCTTGTTCGCTGCGCCGGATACCTCCTTAAGGGACCAAACATTTGGGTAAAGAGTATCCGGTTTTTCCAGGAACACCCCGGTGCTAGTTACGTGGGGGCGGAAGCCGACGACTGGCCTACTTTCAGAATTTTATAAACAGCCGCACGGAAGGTAATATTTTAAATCAAACAACGCTACATAGTGCAAGTAACTTTGTCTTAATATTACAACAATGACAGAGGTGCATTTACTCAAGGATCGTGTTCTTGGTACATTGATTGGCCACGAGACGAGCGCCCTTCATAACGCCATCGTAATACTTCTCGGGTTAGCGATGCGCCTTGCCCTCCGATGGCCCGTCCTTCACCAGCTTCTCCGCATCTAGCTTGCCCCAATGCACCTTCGCACGGGCATAGGCCTGGCGGGCACCCTCAATGCAAACGGATCGCTTGATAACTTCAAGCCGCGGACAGGCATTCACCATCCGCTTGATCCGGACGAAGTAGCTAGTGGGCAGGGGCTCACCAAGCCACATCTGGACTATGAAATCTATCACAGCCACTTCGGCCGCCCTGTGGAGTTCGACCAACTGCTTCAGTTGTTCAGTCAGAGGCATTGGGTGTTCGGCCCCAGCATACTGGGACCAGAACAACTTCTCCGTTGAGCTCCCCTCCTTGGCACGGTAGAACTCCGCGGCATCTGATATGCCGCATGGCAGATCTGCGAATGCCCCTGGAGAGTTCTGAATTCGGGTAAGTAAAAGAAACGCCTCCTCCACATGTTTGCTTTGCATAAAGAATGTCTTACCCGCTGCTATCTTTTTGGCCACCTGGATTTCCTGCTGTGCCTTATCGGCTTCGGCCTTGGCGTCTTTCATACTCGCAAGGGCCTTCGCAAGCTCGGCCTCTTTCATCTTAAGATCATGCTCCACGGACTCGAACTTCTTGCCGAGCTCCTGGAGCTCTTGCTTGTAACATCCCAAAATTCTAAATAGATTGTTTTGATTGATTGTTTGATTGTTGTGTGATTGATTGAAATTTGAAACTTTTTGAAAGTTAAATGAGAGGGAATAAAAGGACTTTCCCAAACTTCCATTTTGCATTTTATGACCTCCGTGAATTCAAATTTTTTTTCATCACAAAACCCTGGAGAGAAGATGACATGACTTCTTCCATTTAATTAAATGACAAGGGGTGTTGAAAATATTTGAATTTCATTTGGAAAATATTTCCAATTCTGGAACTTTATGCAACTCAATGATTTTCACGAGCGAAGATAAAATGACTTCTTCAAAACATATGAAATATGAGTTGGGAGTTTCAAATAATTAAATTCAAAGTTCTTTTGAATTTATTTTTCAATTTGGAGTTATTTGAGTTTTATTCAAATTATTTTTCTCCAAAAATAAAATAATGGAAAATAGGGTAACATGATTCCCTACATCAGAAAATTGGAGAGAAATAAATTTGAATTAATTTTGGTATTTTAAAATGATTTTTATTGGATTTTACTAGGGCAGAAGCACTCTTTGCTTTATTTGAATTTGTGTGTATTTGATTTGACTCTAGAAAAATGTTCAGCTTGTAGGAAATCTTTTTCTGAAAATTTTGATATATTATATGCCTATATAATATATCTTTTCTATTCTGTTTTTATTTGTCTGAGAAAACGTTTTATTAAAAAAAATTCTCCCTCCTCCGACTGGGCCGGCCCAGCTCCCAGGCCAGGTCACGGCCCAGCCCAGCAGCACCGCCCCTCTCCTTCCCGAGCGTGAGTCCCGCTCGGGCACGCCGCCGCGCCGCCATGGACGCCGTACGCCGCCCGGCCTCCTCCTGCCCCCTTCCCCACGCCACCTCCTCGCCCCTCCCCATAAAAGGCCAGCCCCGACGCCGCCGCCCCTCTTTTCCTCCTCGCCTCGCCTCGCATCCCACGCCTCGCCGCCGCCGGCGAGATCCGCCAAGCCCCACCGCCCGAAGCCACCACCCTCGCCGTCGCTGACCACCGCCATCGCCACCACCGCATCCGCCGCCCAGCGCCGCCCCTCTCCGACCACCTCGTCGGCCTCGACGATCGCCCGAGCCGCACCGCCCTCGCCGGAGTCCGTCGCTAACCGCCGCCGCCGGTTTTCAACGGCAAACCGCCATGAACCGGTACAAACCGACCCGGTTTATTTTTTTTGTGTTTTTTCCTTTTAGTTCGGTTTTTTTTAGCCTAATTATTTCAAGAACGTTCGCTAGTTAGGTTTTCACAGCGAACGGAATCGTTAGTTAGCGTTCGGCAGCGAACGTTCACTATTTAGTCTTTTCTTTTTCTGTTTATTTACGTCAAGGACCTATCCGTGAATATATTTATTTACAGATTGGCCCCTAGTTTTCAAACCCTCACAACTTTTTACTCGTTCATCCAAATCCAACGAAACCAATGCCCGCTTCTTCGTTATGATCCGCTCTATCCAGATAAACAACTTACACATGCTTTTGCAATGTAAAAATTAAGTTTAGTTCAGATTAGTATTCAATCTTGTTTCGTTTGTAACTTGAGTTTTATAACTCCGTTTTGAGTGATTCTTTTTGCAAATCGAAGCTCTTGAGCTAAACTTTCTGATAAGGCCAAATTTGCATAATTTTGGTACTGTTAGAAATTATTTTATGCTGCAAGAGTTATTTTCTTGGTTTTGATGTTTTCCGAGTTGTTCTCTTCGTTCTTTCCGATCTTTTGATTGATTGCTTATGTGTGGTTACTATCGATTGCTTACGATAGATTGATCGGAGTGTGACGAGTAGAAACATCAAGAGTATTGAGTGCGAATCATCTTCATCAACATTGCAGGCAAGTTCACACTTTGATCATACCTTTTCTCATACCCAGTTTTTATGCATTAGACCAATCCTCAAACATTGCATGATTAGGATCTAATTAAATTGTGGGTTATGGGAATTAGTTGAGGTAGTACCTTACCTGTTTTATTATCAAACCTTTGGGAGTTACTTCTACGTATTCTTATTATGCCATGCTATGCTAGTAGACGTGGATTGGGTGAGTGAATTTTCCATGACAAATGTGAGATTGTTAATTGATGGTTTATTTAAGGTGGCAACTTAAACACACATCTGGGTGGATTGAGGCACCTGGTTACTCCAGGACTTGCCTGTCTAGGCACCTGGATTTCCAGGACTTGCCTATTTTTCTTCGGACTGCCACCCAGGCTCAAAGGGATCATGAGATTATTCAAACTAGAAACTTCCGTGTGCAGCCACATGCTATTATGGGCTCTAGCATAGTTGACTAAGTTGTGCGAACTCTTACGGGCTGGACTAGTAGATGTAGGGGATGTAGGTTGGTACGGTCTACCCCTATGTAAGGTGCAAGTGCTTCTAAAAGACTATGTCTCGGTCATACGTTTCTCAAACACCATGTAGTGCGAGAAACCAAGCGGAGGTGATCGAGTCATGTGGGGAAAAGTGCGCAAACCTCTGCAGAGTGTACAAACTAATCATGATTAGCCGTGTCCCCGGTTATGGACATCTTGAGTATCTAGTACTTGATTTTCCTGTGAATCTCATCATGTTACTATAATCAATATTGTTGGGTTTTAATGAGTACTTTTAATTGGGATTGAGAATGCTGTCAACCATTCTCAATGTTTAACAACCACCATGATAGTTAAATAAATTTATTCCTTTGAAGTAGGGAAAAATTGGCTTTTCGCAAAAACATTATAACCATAGAGCATCCACCAGCCATATATGCATGTAGTGATAGACTTTGTTCATCATTGCTCTTTGGTGTGAATTTGCCAGTACATTCAATGTACTGATCCTCTGTGGCTGCAACGTCTCATGTTGCAGGATCTTACGACGAGTAAGTGATACGTTAGGGTTACGATTTCCTATACTCAACTTTGCCGTTGGTGTTGATGGGAATCCACAACCTTGTTGCTTCCGCTATTTTGGAATGAGGTAATAGTTTTTATGTTTTTTTTGTACATGTGATTTACCTCTGTTATAAATCCTCGAGTACTGTGTGTGTCAGCATACCGATCCAGGGATGACACGTAAGCACAGAGACTGGACCCATTCGGGTCGGGTCGCTATAAGATGGTATCAGAGCACATGTTGACCGTAGGACGTGACACTAGAAACTGGCAAGCCCATAGGAAAGATTTTTCTCTACAACTTTCTTTTCAAAAGGATCTTTTACCTCTCTTCTCTTCTGAGCTTATTCAAATATTTCCTTTTAGTGAGACCATACCCCTTTTCCCCTTTTTGACCACTCGAAGATTCGACTGATGAGACCACTCCAAGAACGACCAGATATCGGACAACTAAGACCACTTCGGAATGAAGAGGATTTTACCGAGCATTATAATGATGGAAACTATGATGGATAAAGACTTCGAAGACTAGGAGAATATGAAGAATTTCCAGATTTGGTATGACCAAGGAAGGCTACACTTATGGAACTTGACAGACTATGGAAGTTGTCAATACCCGAGATCAAGGTGTATCGGAGAAAGACCTGAACATGGAGCGTTAAAAACTCAAAGTTTTGTTAAGAAAACCCTAAGGCAGGAGATATCAACTATGGAATGATAGCTCATGGAAATGACAAGAGCAGAAACATGGACATTCATGATGTTATCATTTGCCTATGCTATTATCATTGGGCTAAGTTAAGCATGCAGATGCATGGTAGGATTGGATGGTAGAAGGCTGATGCAGCATATATCAGCAAGATGAAGTTTTAACCTTAGCCGGTGTATCACCAGGATCTGAAGTTTTACATCAAGAAGTTAAGATGGACCTACAAGAAGCAGTATTTGATAAGGAAGTATTTCGTGAAGAACTCGGGACCCAGAAGTTTGGAACACAACTCCAGAAAAATTAAAGGACGTCATGATAGACCTTGCGTCAACAGAGATGATTTGGCAAAAGAACTTGAGAAGGACAAGCATGATCAGAAGAAGCCATCGGAGACATGACCAAGACATGAAGAGTTTGATGACGTTGAGATTTATTGACCTATTAGAAGACCAAACCCCTGTTATATACTTACGTTAGATGCGATGATTGTGAGCTGTCATTTGTTTGTTGTTTTTCCGACGGCCACAATAAAATCTGTCTTGTCAAAACTTTTGTTTATATTGTGTGTATCCCTCTCGACCTCTCCTATCCCACCCCAAACCCATGGACCCAATAGAAGATGAATGGAGATGAGCTTATTTTCTGGATCGATGAGTCAATTGGAGACGGACCGATGGATTCAGAACATGGAGGATCACATGAAGAATAACCCTATAGCCGGAAAGGATATGACTCAGCATGCTCTTCGGTGCTTTGTAAGAGTTGATGCTACTTGGTGGAGGATGTACCAAACCATCAATGGATCGCAAGGAGTAAACGTTTGGGAAGAATTTAAGTTGACTCTGCTAAAGTCTCGGCTTGTGTCCCAGAAGATGAAGCCTCATGGAAATGATATGAAGAAACTCTGTGCATACAAGCTTTGTGGAGAAATAGGACACAACCATAATAGAAAACAAGGACGAATACCCTCATAAGCAGATCATTACCAAAGGAGTTAGCCGAGGATTTTCTGGGAACTTCGGTTGGAGATTGTTTCCGAAGGTTTTGTTGCAGCAATGGAAGTTCAGTCTACATTGTTGGGAAAGATTCGTGAAGCTCAGAAGTATGACAAAGAGATTGCTGAGATAAGAGAGAGGATGAGCAAAGGAAAGGCCAAAGGTTTTCGTAAGGATAAGCACGACACCTTATGGTTCGAGGAACGTGTATATGTTCCCAGTAATACAAAGATCAGGAAGTAAATACTTTAGGAGGCTCATGACTCACCATACTCGATTCGCCCTGGAAACACCAAGATGTATTTGGATTTGAAGGAGCGTTTCTGGTGGACTAGTATGAAGAAGGATATTGTGGAGTATGTAGTCATAGTGATGTATGTCAGAGAGTAAAGGCAGCATCAGAAGCCAGCAGAATTACTGCAGCCTATGCCGATACCTGAATGGAAGTGGGATAAGCTTGGCATGGATTTCATTACCGGATTTCCCAGAACCGAACAAGATATGATTCTATCTGGGTAGTAGTTGATTCGATTGACCAAAGTGGCTCACTTTATCCCAGTGAAAACCACCTATACAAGTGAGAAATTGGCCAAGATATATTTGACTAGGATCGTATGTCTGCATGGAGTTCCGAGGACCATCGCATCAGATAGAGGAACACAGTTTACCTCAAAGTTTTGGAATCAGCTGCACAAGACTTTGGGTACTAGGCTAGAGTTCAGTACAGCCTTTCATCCGCAGACAGATGGATAAATCGAGAGAGTCAATCAGATTCTGGAGGACATGTTGAGAGCATGTGCGCTAGATTATGGATCTAGTAGGGATGATAATCTACCTTATGCGGAGTTCTCATTCAATAACAGCTACCAAGTCAATTTGAAGATGGCCCCTTTTGAAGCTTTGTATGGGAGAAGGAGCCAGACACTGTTGCTGTGGGATGAAGTTGGAGACCGTCAGTTGTTTGGATCAAATGTGATCAAGGATCAAGAGAATGTTAAGTTGCTTCAAGATAGACTGAAGGTAGCTCAGTCCTGGCAGAAGAGTTATGCAGACTCAAAAACACAAGGAGGTAGTATATGGAATTGGAGACAGAGCATGTCTTCGTGTGTCCCCTCTGCGAGGAGTTAAACCATCTGGAGTTAAGGGAAAGTTAGCCCCGAGATTTGTAAGACCATACCGAGTTTTGGAGCGTATGGGAGAAGTGGCCAACAAGTTGGAGTCACCCAAAGGACTGTCAGGAGTTCATGATGTGTTTCACGTTTCCCAATTGAAGAAGTGCCATGCAGAGATGGCCAATATTCCCCTGTAAGGACGCTTGACCCTGGAAAGGATTAAGATGTTCCACGAAGTGGAGTACGGACTTCATAAGTATAAGTTTTTATCTCGGTATGTGGGACATCCCACGAGGATGAAGAGATGTATTACTATTGGATATAAAGGAGATATGATGTTGGAAATATGGATCAATGGAAATTCCATGATGAGTCGGAGTAATCATGTCCTAGTTTGGTGCCAATAGAAGGAAGAAAGACAATACAATTGGATGGATTTTAAGTATGCTAGGAAGTTGGAAGCTGAATGTTGGGATAATGATCAGTTGCCCAGAGGATGAGTTCAAGGTTTACAACTGATGAGATGGGCCATAACCCACAGGCCCCAGGACCTGCCAAGAAGCAAGCACACTCTTGTTGAAGGAAAACCCTGGAAGAGATTACGACCTTACCCACGGACGATCTTATAGGAGTAACGCTAAACCTGAGAGTTGTGAAGGAACGATAGATGGTTGTTTAGCTTGCAGAATCCATGGATTTATCCGAACTTAGTTCATTGACAAGAGAAATTCTGCAATGCTTGTGAGCATGACCGAGTGTTAGAATGCGAGATTCGCTAAACCATGTACAAGGTAATGATTTGGGTGTGGGATGGATTGATCACCATACCGACTTACTCTTATTATTCGCCTATGGTAAATCTGAGTGACTTACCTATATTAGAGAGACGACGATCAAAACCTTATTTGGACCTTAGAATGGTATAAGTATTTTCCCTTGTACACGGCAGCTGTTGCCAAACGTAGGATATATGGTGAGAATGAAGCCAGACCCGTTTTCTGCAGGAGAAACCATAAATTGTTGACCACCATGAGATATCGACAGTTGTTTAGTATTGGCGCCAGACCCGTTAGCTAAGAAGACCCAATCTGGGAATAACCATACCAAGATGAAAGGACAGAAGTATTGAGGAAAAGTTATGCCACTACCGGAAGAGCCCAGAGAAGGAATTTTCCTGAATATCTGAGAAGGCCGACCCTGCCAGCAATAAGGATGGAGTATATGAGTTTTGATGGAACCGTAACCATGCTTTTAAGGGTGGTAGCACCACAGACCTCGCGTGATGATCGATGGATTTCAAGAAGACCCCCAAACCCTAACCTATTTCTTTCTAACCTCTCCGAAACTCGAGGACGAGATTCATTTTAAGGGTGGTAGGTTTGTAACATCCCAAAATTCTAAATTTTGGAATGTTATATTAAATAGATTGTTTTGATTGATTGTTTGATTGTTGTGTGATTGATTGAAATTTGAAACTTTTTGAAAGTTAAATGAGAGGGAATAAAAGGACTTTCCCAAACTTTCATTTTGCATTTTATGACCTCCATGAATTCAAGTTTTTTTTTCATCACAAAACCCTGGAGAGAAGATGACATGACTTCTTCCATTTAATTAAATGACAAGGGGT
Organism: Triticum aestivum; assembly: GCF_018294505.1. Classification (NCBI taxonomy): domain Eukaryota; kingdom Viridiplantae; phylum Streptophyta; class Magnoliopsida; order Poales; family Poaceae; genus Triticum; species Triticum aestivum. Next base: position 250,099,081 of record NC_057798.1, read on the forward strand.
GTTGAAAATATTTGAATTTCATTTGTAAAATATTTCCAATTCTCGAACTTTATGCAACTCAATGATTTTCACGAGCGAAGATAAAATGACTTCTTCAAAACATATGAAATATGAGTTGGGAGTTTCAAATAATTAAATTCAAAGTTCTTTTGAATTTATTTTTCAATTTGGAGTTATTTGAGTTTTATTCAAATTATTTTTCTCCAAAAATAAAATAATGGAAAATAGGGTAACATGATTCCCTACATCAAAAAATTGGAGAGAAATAAATTTGAATTAATTTTCGTATTTTGAAAATGATTTTTATTGGATTTTACTAGGGCAGAAGCACTCTTTGCTTTATTTGAATTTGTGTGTATTTGATTTCACTAGAAAAATGTTGAGCTTGTAGGAAATCTTTTTCTGAAAATTTTGATATATTATATGCCTATATAATATATCTTTTCTATTCTGTTTTTATTTGTCTGAGAAAACGTTTTATTAAAAAAAAATCTCCCTCCTCCGACTGGGCCAGCCCAGCTCCCAGGCCAGGTCACGGCCCAGCCCAGCAGCGCCGACCCTCTTCTTCCCGAGCGGGAGTCCCGCTCGGGCACGCCGCCGCGACGCCATGGACGTCGTACGCCGCCCGGCCTCCTCCTGCCCCCTTCCCCACGCCACCTCCTCGCCCCTCCCCATAAAAGGCCAGCCCCGACGCCGCCGACCCTCTTTTCCTCCTCGCCTCGCCTCGCATACCACGCCTCGCCGCCGCCGGCGAGATCCGCCGAGCCCCGCCGCCCGAAGCCGCCACCCTCGCCGTCGCTGACCACCGCCGTCGCCACCATTGCACCCGCCGCCCAGCGTCGCCCCTCTCCAACCACTTCGTCGGCCTCGACGATCGCCGGAGCCGCACCGCCCTCTCCGGAGTCCGTCGCTAACCGCCACCGCCGGTTTTCGACGGCAAACCGCCATGAACCGGTACAAACCAACCCGGTTTATTTTTTTGTGTGTTTTTTTCCTTTTAGTTCGGTTTTTCTTTTTAGCCTAGTTATTTCAAGAACGTTCGCTAGTTAGGTCTTCACAGCGAACGGATTCGTTAGTTAGCATTCGGCAGCAAACGTTCACTATTTAGTCTTTTCTTTTTCTGTTTATCTACGTCAGGGACCAATCCGTGAATATATTTATTTACAGATTGGCCCCTAGTTTTCAAACCCTCACAACTTTTTACTCGTTCATCCAAATCCAACGAAACCAACACCCACTTCTTCGTTATGATCCCCTATATCAAGATAAACAACTTAAACATGCTTTTGACAATGTAAAAATTAATTTTAGTTCAGATTAGTATTCAATCTTGTTTCGTCTGTAACTTTAGTTTTATAACTCCGTTTTGAGTGATTCTTTTTGCAAATCGAAGCTCTTGAGCTAAACTTTCTAATAAGACCAAATTCACATAATTTTGGTACTGTTAGAAATTGTTTTATGCTGCAAGAGTTATTTTCTTAGTTTTGATGTTTTCCGAGTTGTTCTCTTTGTTCTTTCCGATCTTTTGATTGATTGCTTATGTGTGGTTACTATTGATTGCTTACGATAGATTGACCGGAGTGTGACGAGTGGAAACATCAAGAGTATTGAGTGCGAATCATCTTCATCAACATTGCAGGCAAGTTCACACTTTGATCATACCTTTTCTCATACCCAGTTTTTATGCATTAGACCAATCCTCAAACATTGCATGATTAGGATCTAATTAAATTGTGGGTTATGGGAATTAGTTGAGGTAGTACCTATTACCTGTTTTATTATCAAACCTTTGGGAGTTACTTCTACGTTTGCTTATTATGCCATGCTATGCTAGTAGATGTGGATTGGGTGAGTGAATTTTCCATGACAGATGTGAGATTGTTAATTGATGGTTTATTTAAGGTGGCAACTTAAACACACATCTGGGTGGATTGAGGCACCTGGTTACTCCAGGACTTGCCTGTCTAGGCACCTGGGTTTCCAGGACTTGCCTATTTTTCTTCGGACCGCCACCCAGGCTCAAAGGGATCATGAGATTATTCAAACTAGAAACTTCCGTGTGCAGCCACATGCTATTATGGGCTCTAGCATAGTTGACTAAGTTGTGCGAACTCTTACGGGATGGACTAGCAGATGTAGGGGATGTAGGTTGGTACGGTCTACCCCTATGTAAGGTGCAAGTGCTTCTGAAAGACTATGTCTCGGTCATCCATTTCTCAAACACCATGTGGTGCGAGAAACCAAGCGGAGGCGATCGAGTCATGTGGGGAAAACTGCGCAAACCTCTGCAGAGTGTACAAACTAATCATGATTAGCCGTGTCCCCGGTTATGGACATCTTGAGTATCTAGTACTTGATTTTCCTGTGAATCTCATCATGTTACTATAATCAATATTGCTGGGTTTTAATGAGTACTTTTAATTGGGATTGAGAATACTGTCAGCCATTCTCAATGTTTAACAACCACCATGATTGTTAAATAAATTTATTCCTTTGCAGTAGGAAAAAATTAGCTTTTCGCAAAAACATTATAACCATAGAGCATCCACCAGCCATATATGCATGTAGTGATAGACTTTGTTCATCAGTGCTCTTTGGTGTGAATTTGCCAGTATATTCAATGTACTGACCCTCTGTGGCTGCAACGTCTTATGTTGTAGGATCTTACGACGAGTAAGTGATACGTTAGGGTTACGATTTCCTATACTCAACTTTGCCGTTGGTGTTGATGGGAATCCAGAACCTTGTTGCTTCCGCTATTTTGGATTGAGGTAATAGCTTTTACATTTTTTTGTACATGTGATTTACCTCTATTATAAATCCTCGAGTACTGTGTGTGTCAGCATACCGATCCAGGGATGACACGTAAGCACAGAGACTTGACTCATTCGGGTCGGGTCGCTACATTGCTGTACCTCACCCACTCTAGCATCTTGCTTTTCGCGCTCCTTGCATTCCAGGGCCGCCTTGTCTTCGGCCTCGGACAACACTTTCTTCAGGGAAGCCACTTCGGTGGTGGCCCCTGTTACACAGTAATGACTCTTCATCGTTACACTAACCAATTTTATCTATCCTTCATTACATGAGAATGGGGAATCACTCACCTTTGTTCTCTTCAAGCTGCCTCTTCGTGAGGTCGAGCTCCCCCTACGCTTTCTCTAGGTCCCGCTTTAGTCCGGCGACCTCGGCTGTGCGGATAGCAGCGGCAAGCAGCACAACCTGCTTATTCACATGCACACCTATTATTAGACTCCTGCGGATTATAATTGACCCTCTGTTTGGCTTTTCTTTTCGAACACCAAACAGAGTATCAGGGGCTACTACCTATCCGGTGGTAATTTCACACATTTTTATTACTTACCTCAAAGCCTGTCACGAGGCTGGTGCAAGCTTCGGTTAGTCCGCTCTTGGCGGACAAAACCTTCTGAATCACCGCACTCATAAAAGTACGTTGCTCTTCATCCATGGAAGCGCCGCGAAGCGCTTCCAACAGATAATCCGATGCCTCAGGCGTAACGGAAGTCCTCGGCACGGACGGCTCGCCCTCCCTAACGGGGGGTTGCCCGCCTAAGTCCAGAACCATTCCAGGTTCCGGAACAGTGTTCGGCTGAGAGCCCGTCCTACTACGGCTCTCATCGACACGATCCCCGGGGATCTTGAACCCCCCGTGTCCAACATCTGGAATTCTGCCCTGGGGCATCTCCAGAGTCACCTCCCCCCGCTCTGGGAGCCTTCGAGAAAACACCTCCGTGTCATCCGCGGGCTGAGGGTAGTGGCCGTCGGGAGCGAGTTCATCGCTGAATCGCTCAGGGACCCATCCGAAGACGATACCTCGGGATGAACCCTGGCCGGACTGCATATGTGTTCGGCGTTATAAAAAGACTATGAAGTAAAATCACAATAGAGTGCGGATACTTACGATCGCGCTAGGGGCTTCCCCCTGGGCAGCCACCCCTCCTCGCTATGGGCGGCCGTGGCGGAGTAATCCGGAAGGGACACCTTCCCTTCTTGGACGTCCCAGCCTCCTCCTCCGGGGCAACTTTCCTCTTTTTCTCCTCCCTAGTGCGGGAAGGTAGAGTTTCTTCTTGCTTCCCCCCGCCTCCACGGGAGGAATCTGCCTCATCGTCGTCGGATGACGAGGGTATGACGGCCTTGCGCCGGGGGCCTTTCCCGGCCCCCTGGTTCACCTTCTCAGGCCCCTCATCCTCTCCGAATGGGGTGTCCCCTTCTTCTTCTTCCTCCCCTTCAGGGGAGGAGTGTGCCTCGTCGTCTTCGTACGAGGCCTCCGGTACAACTTTACGCCGGAGACCCTTCCTGGTCCCCGGTGCCTCCTTTTCGGCCTTCTTCTTCGGTGCCGTGTAGGGCGCCAGGAATAGCATCTCCGTCAGGAGAGCATCAGCTGGGCCTTCTGGTAGCGGAGCCGGACAGTCAATCCGCTCTGCTGTCTCCACATAATCCTGATCAAATAAGCACAATTACTTAAGACTCCCCCACGAATATGTTGGGAAGAGCTAAATCCGGTGGTAGTCAGAAAACTCACCAGACAAGGAGGCCACGTGGCATGAAGTCCGCGGTCCTCGGATGTGGGAGGAGGTACTTCTGAGACCTTGAACATCGCCTTCCATGCGTCTTTATGTGTCATGTCGTAGAGCCTCCGAAGCGTCTGGTGATCGGCCGGGACGAACTCCCACAGATTAAATGCCCGCCGTTGGCACGGAAGAATCCGGAGAACGAGCATGACCTGGATTACGTTGACAAGCTTGATGTTCTTGTCCTTCATGCTCTTAATGCAGTTTTGGAGTCCGGTCAGCTCTGTAGGTTCGCCCCAGGCCAGTCCCTTCTTTTCCCAGGAGGTGAGCCGCATGGGGGTTCCGGATCGGAACTCGGGGGCCGCCGCCCTGTTGGCACCGCGCGGCTCGGTGATGTAGAACCACCCCGACTGCCACCCTTTCATGGTCTCCGCAAAGGAGTCGTCAAGCCAGGTGACGTTAGGCATCTTGCCCACCATGGCCCCTCCACACTCTGCTTGCTGGCCTCTCACGATCTTCGGCTTCACGCAGAAGATTTGTAGCCACAAGCCAAAGTGAGGCTTGATGCGGAGGAAGGCCTCGCACACGACGATAAACGCCGAGATGTTGAGGACAAAATTTGGGACTAGATCATGGAAATCTAGCCCGTAGTAGAACATGAGCCCGCGGACAAAGGGATGAAGTGGAAATCCCAGTCCACGGACGAAGTGGGCGACAAACACGACCCTCTCGTGAGGTTTCGGGGTTGGAATGGCCTGCCCTTTGTCCGGTAGCCGGTGCGCGATGTCTGCGGCCAAGTATCCGGCCGCCCGAAGGTTCACGATATGTTTCTCTTTCACGATGGAGGCCACCCACTTGCCTCCTACTCTGGACATGTTTAGCTGTGCGGAGAAGACTTGGGCTAGGACGCTGGGGCTCAAAGAGGAAAGGGTGAGCAAACGAGGAAGAAGGCGTGGGTAAAAATGGGGAACTCTTATTCTTTATAAGAGGCGACGAAAGCGGCGCGCCTCCCCACTTGCCCGTTGAGAATCGCTTACTTCCCAAACGTCACGATTGATGGCGCGATGGGATTACCCATACCCGTATTGATGAGAATCCCATGATAAGGGGACACGATCTCTGCTTTGACAAGACGTGTCAAGGAAACCGCCTCGCAATGTGCGATGTGGCTGGTTGTGGGAAAACGCTTCGCATAATGACCCGACCGTAATGACATGTCATGTTGTCTAAAAAAGTTGTCAGCAGATTGCATTTGTGAAGTATCATTTTCTCTAAGATGCTATGTGAAGATTATTTGGCAGATCCGGACACGGTCTATGTGTTCAATAATTACTTTGGAGTATTCGGAGAAGGAACCCGCCTTGCAATGCCAAAGGCAAGACTGCGCGCCAGACTCATCATCATAGAATCCTGGTTCAGGGGCTACTGAGGGAGTCCTGGATTAGGGGGTATCCAGACAGCTGGACTATATACATCATCCGAACTATTAAAGCGTGAAGATACAAGACTCAAGACTCCGTCCCGTGTCCGGATGGGACTCTCCTTTGCGTGGAAGACAAGCTTGGCGATCTAGATATTGTATTTCCTTCCATGTAACCGACTCCGTGTAAACCATAGCCCTCTCTGGTGTCTATATAAACCGGAGAGGTTGGTCCTTAGAAGGACGATCACAATTACAATCACAATCATCATAGGCTAGCTCCTAGGGTTTAGCCTCTACGTTATCGTGGTAGATATACTCTTGTACTACTCATATCGTCAATATTAATCAAGCAGGAAGTAGGGTTTTACCTCCATCGAGAGGGCCCGAACCTGGGTAAACATTGTGTCCCTTGCTTCCTGTTACCATCAGCCTAAGACGCACAGATCAGGGCCCCCTACCCGAGATCCGCCAGTTTTGACACTGACACCGCACACAAGGAAATTCCTCCTTATTATGCGCAAAATAATGATTCCTCCACCTTACAGCTGGGACCCACCGGAAGAGCCTCTATATTTCATGAAAAAAACGTTCCCCCCGCTGACAGGTTGGACCCACCAGCTATATCTTCGCACGCAAGGAAGTTCCTCCTTATTACGCACAAAAAAATGAATACCCCCCTGCTAGCTGGGACCCACTATAGTGGGAGGCTGACTTGTGGGCCAACTAAGTTGACGGGGACGGAGGGCTTTATCAACTTAGTCAAGATGAACGATTCTAGCTCTAGTGACCGTATGATATCCATCCAACGGCCGTAGTGCTTCTTCAACCTCTGGTCTTCTTGCTCCAGCCGCCCAAACCAGCGCCGGTCGTGCTGCGTGCTCCTGCCTCCCGTGGCCGTCTATGATGCCGCGGAGGCCTCACCGCCCCATACTACCCCACTGTTGGCCCGGCCATCCCTCTACTCACCCACACCCCCTGTTATTTTGCGGAGACGGCAACCTCACACCACAGCCGAACCAGCGAACCCTCGTACTCCTCTCCGCGCGGGCTTCCACTGCCGCGTCTTCCCCGGCTCTGCATCGTCCCCTTCCTAGGCCTCGCCGTCGTCCACCGCCCTGGTGCTCTCGGCGCGGCGTGGTCAACATAGTCAAGGAACGACTTCCATCGGAAGAGTACTGTACATGGAGAGACTGACAGCTGGGTCCACGGCGGCCGCAAGGAAGTGCCTCCTTATTACGCACAAAATAATTATTCCTCCACCTGACAGTAGGGACCCACCGGACGGGCCACCGTATTTAGCAAAAAAAATGTTTCCCCCCTGACTGCTGGGACCCACCAGCTACATCTTCGCACGCAAGGAAGTGCGTCCGGGCAAAAAAAATGATTTGCCCCCCTGACTGCTGGGACCCACCAGCTACATCTTCGCACGCAAGGAAGTGCCTGACAGTCGGGACCCACTTGGTCGAAGCGTACGTAGCGTTGTCATTCTGGTCGCGAACGTGTACGTACATACTAGTCTATGTAGAGGCGCGCATGTGTCATTGTAGAGGCGCGCACGTGTCATAGTAGAGGCGCGCACATAGCATGTACACGTATGTACAACGGCCAGGGTGCAAGAAAGTAAATATGGCGACATACGTACATACAGGCGAGATCTCGAATGTCCACTCGCGCATACGTACGGCCAGGGCTCGTGTACATGGCTGGGTCGGAACGGAGAAACGACGTCGTCCTCGTGTTCATGGGGAGCCAACCGGCAGGGTCAGAATGGAATGCGTCGTCATGTTCTTCGGGAGGGCTTGGACGAAACAGGCGATGGAAACGAGGCCTGGCGCACCGCGGAACGGAGGAAACGTCCTTGTGCTGGACCGGCCATGTTCGAAACGGGATCCTGTTCATCGGGGGGGGGGGGGGGGGGTCTTGCGTACAGCAAAACAAAGGAACCGAACTTGTGTTGGACCTCCTACGGTCGAAACGGGGTCCTGTTAATCGGGAGGGGTGTGGCGTATCGCAAAATAGAGGAAACAGACTTGTGTTGGAGCGCTACGGTCGAAACAGGGGTCCTGTTCATCGGGAGGGGTGTGGCGTACCACAAAATAGGACTCCATGGGATACTGTTCATCTCCACCGTCGACATTTTCCAGCCTCCACGGGCTACTCTTCATCCACTATTGACATCCTCCAGCCTCCACCTGCGACTGTTCATCCACAGGCTCCTGTTCATCCAGCCTCCACCGTGTGGTACTCCACCGGCTACTGTTCAACCACCCCTCTCCACGGGCTCCTGTTCAACCACCCCTCCACGGGCTACTGTTCATCCACCCATCCACCATCTACTGTTCATCCAGCCCTCCACGGGGTCGTCCTGTTCATCCAGCCCTCCACGGGGTCCTGTTCATCCAGCCCCAACCGGCTCGATCGGTCAGGGTCATGTTCATCCAGAGGCAACACCACGGGGTCCTGTTCATCCACCCCCACCGGGAACTGTTCATCCAACCCCCCCCCCAACGCTCACTGTTCATCCAAACCCCCCTGCAACACTCACTGTTCATCCAGAGGCAGCATCAATCGGCTTCAGTAGTGAAGGAATCGCTCGATCGGGTTCAGTTAACAGCCATCGATCGATTGCTCGGGTTCAGTAACGCGTAGCCTGTAGTGCAATCGCTCGGGTTTAGTTAGAGCCCAATGCCTCGCTCGGGTTCAGTTAGAGCCCAACGCCTTGCACACACGCGCGTACGTGTATAATAGAAACGCGCATCGCTCGGCCCCCGACCACCCACCGTAACCGGGAACTCACCAAAAGTTTCCTCGCCCTCGCTTCTACCATGGTTTTTCTGTCATGGACGGCCCAAAGAATGTCATGCAGCTGCGTCCCCAGCCCGTCCAGGACAAAAAGCCCATTTTTTGTCATGATTTTTTGTCATAGAAGTAGGTGCCCACCACATCTATGATGATACCGGGTTTTGTCACAATTATCATCATAGAAGTGTCATAAGTATGACAGAATTTTTTTTCGTTCGGCCCAAAATGTCACGGATGTGTCTTTTTTTTGTATTGTTCGCTGCTCGGCCTACGCCAGCCACTGCCCTAAAACCACACCTAATCTCTAGCCCATATTACCACCTTTCGATCCCCTAGCCCGCATCAAGCGTCCCCTAGTTCGCCGGAAAGCCATGGTGCACCGCAAGATCACTTACTACAAGATGTTGACGCCAGAGCATCGGGCAAAAAATCGCGACGGTGGTCAGCGCCACAGATCTCTATTCCCAAGATCTCTTTGCGGCGGGCCAATCCCCGAGTTCTCTGGAGCCAAGCTACGAGGAGGAGGAAGCCGATCCAATGTTCATGGCGGAGGTCGTGGCGCAGAAGGCCCCCGATGGGTATGAGACGATGGACGTCGACTTCGTGCCGGCGTCCGAGTCCCCCATGGTGCAGCCGGACTAGCGGTTCAACATGTCGATACTAAAGGAGGACCGAGAGGCAGAGGCTCAACTTGAGGCGAAGCACGTGGATGCCGCTGCCATCGAGGCCCTCCTGCAGGCGGAACCGGATGTCGTGGATGTGAACTGGGTGGCGGAGGCTCAACTTGAGGCGGAGCGCGCGAATGCCGCTGCTATCGAGGCTCTCCTGTAGGCGGAACCAGACATCCTGGACTTGAACCGGGCGGCAGAGGCTCAACTCGACGCGGAGCGCGCTGATGCAGCTCTCATCGACGCCCTCCTGCAGGCGGAACCGGATGTCCTAGACTTGAACCGGGTGGCGGAGGCTCGACTCGACACGGAGCGCGCGGATGCCACTGCCATCGAGGCCCTCCTGCAGGCGGAACCACACGTCCTCGACTTGAACCGGGCTGTGCTCTCATCCATGCAGAGCGCCCGCACGTTCCGTGTGAACGAGTAGCTGGAGGCCAAGGACAACCACGGTGCGGAGACACACATCGGCAGCTACGACGGGTTTGCGCCGGCAGCCAAAGACGACGAGGCCATCTCGTTCCGCGAGCAGTGATTGTTTTTCTTTATGTTGTTGTTTTTATGGATCTTTTGCTGTGTAAAAACATATATTGTTATGCAAGTCGCCTGACTTGGGTCAGTCTACAATTTCAGGCGGTTGGATGAATATCATACGTCTCCTAACCCTTCTTCCTCACCTCTTCTTCTTCCCCAACAGACCACCGCATGGGCCGTACGAATACTCCCCAACATGAAGTTGGATAAACATACTCTATGAAAGAAAGTTATGCATCAGCGGTAGGATGGCTATGTTTGGTTTGTTCACATGCGACATCACGTGTCAGTAAGGGTGCGTTCCCTTGGTTGGGTTTGCGGCGTGCAGGAGCGACTGTGTGAGGGTGCAGTGCGACCGCGGCAAGCAGGAGCGACCGTGTGAGGGTGCGGCGCAACCGCGACAGCCGTGCGCAAGTGTACCTCTTTTTCATTTTGAAAACTTTTTGCAAGCTTGGAAAAAATGTGTGGCAAAGTATGGCAATGCAAGGCCTAGACCCAAACAGGATAAGTACGTATGTACTAGGAGTACTAGTGTTAAAAAAGAAAGGCGGGGTTTTCCTTCGCGGGATTTAATCGATAGAAATCCTCGTTTCACGTGTCAATTAATGTGTTTTTTCTCTAAAGACCAAAGAGCTAAGCATCTCACTCCTCATCACTTGATTAATGCAGCGCCATGCAAACCAACCCTCTCACTTCCGCATGCATGCACGCGATATTAATGTCCTTGGTTGCTAGTATGAGGCAAACCCCATAAATTTTGCCTCGATTAGTGTTAGTGGCCTTTTGCAAATTGTAATTTTGATATACTGGCCTTGTAAACAAAAAATGGAGGTACTAACTATATTTGACTTCCTTCCCCATTGCGGTGACGTCGACGATATTTGGAATGTTGTGGTTTGACGAAGTGCGTTCGACGGAGAACACCATTGAGGGAGACCACGGTAAGTCGTTCACAAGTGCCGCCTGCAAGATGAGACAACCGCCTTATTTGCATCCAGGAAGTCCATTGAACCAAAGGACGTGTAAATGTACTAGTACTACTGGTACACAATAGCGTCGTCCGTCCAGCTTAGTGTGGTGAGATGGTTTCTTGAAGAAGATGATGGAGAAGCGGAGTCAGCGACGAGTGAAATGATGGTTGCTTCGTTCGTGCTTTTGTGATTTGACGCCTCACTGCTTTGTGATTTGTGATAGAAGGGACAGGGGAGTAGACTCTCTGCTCTATACTGTACTACATGCGTCCAAGCATGGGAGAAAGAGGAGAGACGTTGCATTTTTCTATTTCTTCAATCAATCAATCAATCAATCAGGGAGCTTCGGTTCCATCTTTTTGGCTTTGGAAACACCGTCCACAGTGGTTCCCACGATGCCAAAAGCTATTTTCACCTTTGGATACACATTGTGGATGCCCTTAACCATACCACTTGGTTTTGCTCCTGTGTGCTATCTATACAAATCTCAATTATATTGATCTACAAAATTACAGAATCAAGATTAGTAAAAAGGAGGTGACTTTGCCGTGCGGATGGTGGGGGAGGTTTATTATTTTTAGAGGACGTTGTCCTGGCGGTTTGCTAACATGCGGTCCCACGTGTCAGTGCTTTACCAAGTCGGTCTGCGTCCCACATGAGGCAGAACAACGGGAGAAGCAACACGTGGTTAAGTTGAAGAAGATGAGGGAGAAGTGGATTCAGCAACGAGTGACATGATGGTTGCTTCGTCCCTCCAACTTCTTTTTTAGCATTATTTCTTTGTCCCTCCAACTTAACCGCGGGAAAGGTGCAGCTTTGTGACTTGACGCCTCATTGCTCATTACTACACCGGCGCCATGACTGGGGTGCTTCACCCTGGCTGCTCTGCACTGTATTCCGGTATGACCCGTGGATCCTGTAGCTTGATGCCCACATGTCGGAGAAAGGGACTAGAAGATTTATGAATGCGAGTGCTCCACTCTTACGACGGAGGAGTAAACGACACGACGGCCCAGTGAACTGTCACTTGTACTGTATAGTACTACTATAGTTTTGTTGTTTCGCACGATCCATCGATACAAACCCGATTAAACAGGAAAGGGCGGGATTTTTCCCGCGCGGTAGATGATACTGGCCATACATTTCAAAGGAAATTTTAATGTATGCAAACTGAATCATTAAGTAACAATATGATATCTAGTAAAACTAAAAACACATATGATTTATTGTGATAGAGTGTAGCAGTAGTGATATATTGCATAGTTGTTAGATGTAACATGCGAGAACGTGTATAGATGTAGTTTTGGAGGGCCTACAGAGAATAAAGCGTAATACGGTCACTGAACTTCAGAATAAGCTGATTACGATCACTATATACGTTTGGCGGTGATTATACGGTCACTTGCTCACGGTTCAGCATCGGATTGCACTATGTTGACCAGCCAAATAGTCTACGTGGCACCACATTGACTAGTTAAATTGACCATGTTCCTTGTGGGTCCCACATGTCAGTTCACATAGGGAAAAGGTCAGATAAACACAAATTTACGCAGGTGCGACAAGACTCCAACCCGTGCGCGGGAATGACCTGGTTGTGTATGTGTCTGTCAGGGCCTGATGTGTGCGCATGCACGTGTAGGTTGAGCTCTTGAGCGTGAGAGTGTGTGTTGGTTGTGTGGTGTACTGGTGTGTGCATGCATGCGTGTGAGTGTTGCGTGCGTGCGTGGTTGCATGTGTATGTGTGAGTGTTGCGTGCCTGCGTGGGTGCATGTGTTCATGGGAGTGTTGCATGCATGAAGTTTGTCTACAGGCATGCGTGTGTGTATAATCACCACACCAGCTCCTTTGTGTTAAAACAGACGTCTCAGCATACAAATACAAGGCCACCTTGTCCGTTGTTCCCGCGGGTATGACTTCGAACCACCGTCCAATATTTTGTTGTCGTTTGTTTTCATTCTTACTAGCAAGATGCCCGTGCGTTGCATGTAACATCAAGATGCATTTGTATGACTAGTTTATCTTGTGAGAGAAAAGAATGAATGAGGGAAGGACTTATTTGCAAATGTGGAGAGGTGTGTGGGTACCTTTTTGCAAAATTGCCATAGTTTCTTTCCTATCCTCAGATATAAATCGGACAGCCTATATTGCAGGATGGCAGGCATCACCAACTCTGTTTTATAAGAGTGTAGATGTAGAGTAGATGCAAGCCGACAGGTGGGCACGATGGTAGTGACATAATGTGATGCAATACTAGAGGTGCCGGGTGGAGCAGTTAACTGGTCAACTAGTCATGTCTTGAGCAAATACAGAGTTGTACGGTGAGCCCATGACTATGATAACCACGAAACGTAAATGATGATCGTAATGAGTGGATTCTGAGGTCCAATGTACATATCGTGCTTTCGCTTCAAATACAATGATCGTCATTGTATATATCGCGAGAGAAAGATGAAACATGTGTGAATGTGCTGGGGGCTTACTTTTAGAGGACCTGGAGATAGTTTGTGTGCATATGTGAAAGGGGCGTAGAGGGGGGTATGCGATAGAGAGAGAGATGCTCTTTATTTCTCTTTATTATGACTATCTTTGTATACAGTATAAAAATATACAAATTCACAGTGCGGAATAAATATCATGTGGGCACCAAGCAATGCAAGTTAGCGTTCGTACTCCTCCATATAACTTTGTAATGTTGTATATATGTAGAAATTCTAAAACATATATTTTGGCCACACTTTATTCAAAAGGAATGTTGTATGTGAAATAAACGTGAAGAGAAGGCTTTTTAGATCAATGGGGTACGTGATGTAACATGTGTGTATGTGTAGTTGATGCATTTGGCAGGGCCTAGAGAGGTATGTATGTGTATTACGTATTCGAGAGAAGCATGGATAGAGCGGCCAGCGGGGGGGGGGGGAGTGGGAGATATAGCACAAGAAATGAGAGTGGTCTAGAGAGAGAGAGACGAATATGATGTCACGGCGAGAGATTCCCTTGAGTGTGTATATGCAAGGGGGAGGGGATAGAGGCACCATTAGAATTTGTGTGTGTGTGTGTGGTGTTTCTGTTGGTATGTGTCGGTGTGAGAAGATAACGAGATGTGGGGGCAGAGGGTGTGTCACCGCGTGAGGTCCGGTGGGTCGAGGTGAGGCCGTTCGTTTGGTTCCGTCCTGTGCCACATTGGTCGGCCCGTGACGCATTTAGGGTGACCCATGGATGACTAGTCGTACATGACAAAGATAGCAGAATTGTGAAGGACTCTGTGTCCACTGACAAAGCCGGCTAGGATTTGTAACCCTAGGTTCTCAGACTAAGGTAACCCCTTTATCTCTGATATTACTATTCATCCAACCTAACTTTAAGGGGCATCCTACAGAATGCTCTGCTAGAATCATACTTGTTGATTAGGAAGAGAGGTGTGAGACAATGCATGAGAGACAGGCCTAAAGATAATGTGCGTATAAGAGACAGGTAGGCAGGTCTATGTATATAGAAAGGGTCGATGGGGATTGTGCATGTGTATGCTTGTGATAGGAAGAGTGCTTGTGATAAAGGTTAGTGAAAATAGTCGTAAATGGTTACGAGAGGGAGGGAGGGTTATATCGAGAGCATGTGTGCAAGAAAGACACCTCGGGAGAGAGTATGTGAGCATGTGTGAGATACCACCGACGGAGAGTGAAACTACACGTAAAAGACTGTTGTACACATTGATTAAAGATCTAAATTGTATCCAAATATTAGGATGGGATCATGATATTTGCAATTCGCGTAAGGAACTGTCATTGATCCATCAGACATCTAGATTCTATCGAATTTGAGCATGTCTATGTTATTATTCGACACAATTGATCCACATAGTTAGTATTTTGAACTCCAGACAATGCATCGCTTTAGCAATTGAATATAAACGCGAGTGTAGTTCATGTTGTGTGTGTAAAGCACATTATACATACGAAAGTTACACAATGAACATTATAAATAGCTACCTAGAACTAGCATACATTTGAATTCAACTTAAGGTGGTTTAAAAAAATGAATTCAACATGAAGTCCGTTCAATTATTTGAATTTGATATCATGGCATTTGTAAATCATACCTAAATTATGGGGGCACCAATCTTTTCTCTGATTTTGTACATAATAGCATATGTAGTCGTGTACAAAATATATTCAAATTTAGCTCCTACGTTCCAAAATAATCGTAGTTATAGGATTTTCAGGTGTCAAAATTTCAAAAAGAAGCGGATAATTTAATGAGGTTTTCAAACATACAAGGTCAAATATAACATTGTCTATTTAGGTCAATCCTCATAGTTCAAGAGTACTCTAAACGTGAATGCTTGTGTTTCAAAATTTTGAACGAAGCGCCAAAAGAGCCTCTACTCGCCCGAAACCGTGTGAGACCACTGTTTGGTAGTACAAGGAAATTACTTTTCTAATAACTCTTACCCGTGAAACCTACCGGCCCGACATCCAAAGGTCTAAACCGAGGTAGGTCTGTAGATTCATCTAGACGCCACGCAACCGCCTCCGAAAAACATTCATACACAATGGTCTCCTAAGCACACATACACGCGGCCGAAATTGCTCCCGCCCACTATTTGGGACACCTGGGATTACCATCCTACCCCCGACCCGCAGTAGGTCTGAAATTTAAGAGGGGGGGCAAAGTTTGTACTTTCCCCAAATTTCAAAAAAGCGCGTCCCATCTTCTATTCAAAAAAGCCAAAAACAAGCACGTCCCAGACCGAAACATGGTTCTCCCTCCGTCCACCCGTCTGATTCCCCATTCGTACTCTGTCGGCGAAAAAACTACCTCTCCACCAGCCGCTAAACCCCGGCGTCCTCCGTCCGCTACCCCATCCCACCCATCAACCGTCGCCTTCCTCCATCACGCCAGATCTGATACCCCGACGTCATCGTCCACCACAACCTCAACCACAATACCCTCCACGGCTAGTAGTTCAAGCTGAGGCCGAGCCGTCCGTACCCGAGCCAGTTCAACCACGCAGTCCTGTGCCTCACTGCTGCCGCTCCAACTTCGCCACCGTCCACCGCACCGGAGTTGTTCCTGCTATGCCGTCCTTCGGCGCCTCGGATGTGCTTCCCCTCCGTCGATATACGACCACGGAAACACAGTCAAAAATTTGACCATGGGTTTGTCCAAGGATCCACGGCTCTCCAAAACATCGGTTCCCCCGGGAGAAAAAAGAAGATCACCGCGACATATGGAGGAGACCACACTAGCAACCGATAAGGGTACTCCTCCTCCCTTATTCGTACAAATCTTACGTGTCTGCTTGCACGATATTCATCCCACAAAAGACACTAGTTGACCGCTTCTTCTTCATACTAGATGTTCCTAGTAACTCGCCATGCACAAGGTTTCTCCTCATATACTATTTCACCTTAGCTAGAGGTCCGTCGCCCCCCTGAATTTCAGTTTCTGGTCAGTTGATTCCCAATTAACGGAAGCATTACCCGGTGTAACAGGCGCTAGTACGCCTATTACGCCGGGGAAGCAGTGCCTCGGTGTTTATATTAAGGGCATGTGGGGCCTAGAGCAACTGGCGCCCGATCTGGAGGTCGGCCGGGATTAAAGGGATGGCCTGGGGGTGCTGCCAAGCACGGCGGTGGTGTGAGTTCGAGGGAAGGGAGGGGCGGCGGAGGCAGGGGTCTGGGCTGGTGGTCGCTGGCAGTTCGAGAAAGATCGTCAACAGTGACTGGCGGGAGGTAGACAAAGGCCATCTGCCCGTTCCTTATAGATCGGACGGTTCATTAAAAAATTGACTGACCTATTTATTTAAGTCGAATGTTATCTTAGATATGACCACATGTCGTGGTGTGCTGGAGGAGTACCTGCATTTCCTGTGCTCATATATTACAAAATCATACAGAGTAGAATCTAATTTTGTTTGCCATGCAATGTTGTAGAGCTATCATATGTCTCCTGTCATTTATTTTTCAGCCACCTGCTATTTGCTACCTTTACAGTGCACTAGTTCTCCACACACTTCACCCTTACTCTCACTTTTGTGTTTTCATGCAAGGGTATTTCAGATTCTGCTGCCATGAGAGAAGCCAAAAATAAAAGAGACAAGTCGCTCCAGCATGGTACACGGATAGGCCTGACATGTTTCACCCTTATAAAGGGTGCAATGTCAGCAGATGGAGACGGTAAACGTAGCTCTGGAGTTGATGACCTCACTCACAAAGAACCACAATCCCAGGCCTGACATGTTTCACCCTTATAAAGGGTGCAATGTTCCATATGGTGTCTAGCTTGTATTCGAAAGGTTGAAGTCAGTCTTTATTAAGATAAGGAAAGATATTTTTTACATGAACCACCATCCCATGAGCACCAGAGGACAAATGGCTAGTCAGGGCACTTGCCGAGCCAGTGACAAGCCCAGCAAAGACATGCATCACCTGGAAGCCAACTAAAAAGCCGCGATGGTGGCGAAGCAGCACTACTAGGGAAAACCTTATACACATAAGTTTATCAGTAGTGACGTTTAAAAATGGGCTCTACTGCTAATTAGTAGTAGCGAGGGATATAAAAACCGTGCTACTACTAAGTTGATAGTACTAGCGAGGGGTGTAAACCCGCGCTGTTACTAAATGATCTCTTACAATGCCCCCGGGATATGCCATAGTAGTAGCGAGGGGTATAAAACCGGCGCTACTACTAAATAAGTAGTAGTAGCGCAGGTAAGACCCCCACGCTACTACTAAGCGTGTCCACCCCCGGCCCGATCCACACTCCCACCCCACCACCACCTACCATCCCACTAACCGTCCCACACCACCCACCCCCCGTCTGTCTCAAAAAAACACGCAGCCTGATCTAGATCCCCAACCTTCTCTCCTCTCCCGACCCACTCGCCGCCGGCCTTCCTTCCACCTCCTCTCCTTTGTCCGTCCTCCCCCATGCCCCCCGCTGCATGCGCCACACCGGCGATCGCGCGCCCGCCGCTCCCCGTCTCGCGCCGCTGCCCCCTCCCCCCCGCCCCTTCCACCGCGCATGTGCCTGGCCGCCCACCGCGGTGCCAGCTCCTCCTCTGCTACGACATGCCGCTGCACCGCGGCCTCCTCCCCCACGGCACCGGCGTCGGTGTGGGACTGGACCCGCTTGAGCCAGCACTTCACGGAGATGGACCAAGGACAAGCACAGGAGCCCCGATAGCACCACCACCAGCATTGGCTCCTCCACTGCGCCCCCACGCATACCCACGCCTCCGCCACCCCATGACCCTCTCCGTCTCCATCTACGGTGAGTAGGGCAGAGCAGAGCACCCCCTTCTCTTGCTTCCTTTCTTGCTAGGGTTTCGCTGGATTCGGGTGGGGATCACTTGCTTGTTCTTCCTAGCCTAGCCTAGGGTTGCTGAATGCTGATTTAGTAAGAGCTTGCTAGTAGCTAGGGTTTTGCTGGACCCCTTAATCTCTCAATTACTTTTGTTCTGGTCCTTAGAGCATCTCCTGTCGCGCCCCCAACAGCCCCCCAAGGCGACTTTTTCGGTGTCGGCGCCAAAAAATGCCCCAGTTGCGCCCCCAGGATGACGAAAAGCGCCGGTTCGGCCCTTTTTTCCGCCCGGCGGCCGTAGGACAAACCCGGCTGGGGGGATATCGGGGGCTCCGGCGCAAGGGAAAAGCGCGGCTGGCCCATGCCGTTAGGTGGAAAAGTCAAGATTTTCTTCCCCGACTTGCCTCCCACCCCCCGCGCTCTCGGCCGCCTCTAGCTATATCCCGGCGCCGCCTGCCGCCCTTCACCGCTAGATAGCCATTCCCTACCAGAAAAAATAGTAGGGGTAGCAGAGGTTCGCCGCGGCAGCCCCTCCGATAGCAGCTGGGCATTTCCGGCCACTGTTTTTGGCCGCGGAGGGGCAGTTTAGCGGCGGATGCACGCCCACCGGGCGCAAGGTGTACGGAGATTTGCCTGCCTCAGTGATGGACTCGGATGACGAGGAAGCGCTTGTCGCGCTGCTGGAGGAGCAAGCCGAGGCCGACGTCCAGGAAGAAGAGCATCCCATGGTGCTCGCCGCCCTCGCCCAGCTGCTGGCGAGCAATGAAAAGCCGTGGCGAGTTGGCTCGGCGCCGAGGCAGGTAAAAGCAAAGAACCGGCATCGTCTCGAAGGCTACTGCATGCTCTACTCCGAATACTTCGCCGATGCTCCACTTCACAGCGACAGAACATTTCGGCGCCATTATTGGATGAGCCGAAAGCTCTTCCTCAGGATTGTGAATTCCATTCGGGAGTTCGACAACTACTTCAAATGCAAGATGGATTGCACCGGCAAACTTGGATTCACCTCGATCCAGAAGTGCACGACAACGATGAGGATGCTTGCATACGGAGCTCCCGGTGACTCACAGGACGACTATGGGTGCATTGCCGAGTCCACCAGCATAGAGTGTTTCTACAAGTTCTGTCGGGAAGTGGTGGCAGTGTTTGGACCGTAATACTTGAGAACACCCAATGCGGAAGACACTGCTTGGATCCTAGCACAGAATGCAGCAAGAGGATTTCCTGGGATGCTTGGAAGCATTGACTACATGCATTGGAAATGGAAGAATTGCCCATTTGCTTGGCAGGGGATGTACAAGGGCGCCAAAGGCGGTTGCAGTGTGGTACTTGACGCGGTGGCCACACAGGACCTCTGGATTTGGCACTCCTTCTTTGGTATGCCAGGAACTCACAATGACATCAACGTGCTGCAGTGCTCTCCTGTCTTTGCCAAGCTTCTTGAAGGTCATTCTCCTCCAATGAACTTCGAGATAAATAGGCGGCACTAGAACAAGGGGTACTATCTAGCTTATGGCATCTATCCGAGATGGTCGACATTTGTGAAGACCATCTCAAAGCCTGTGCCAGGAGGCAAGAACGCCTGGTTTGCGAAGATTCAGGAGGCTTGCAGGAAGGATGTCGAGCGGGCATTTGGTGTGCTCCAATCTAGATTTGCTGTTGTCCGGTACCCCACTCAAACATGGTCGAAAGATCAAATGTGGGAGATCATGACCTGTTGTGTCATCTTGCACAGCATGATCATTGAGAGCGAGCAGGAAGAGCCAGTGTTTGACACTGAACCATACCACAGGCAGGGTCCTCTTGCCCAAGTTGATAACCAGCTACCAGCAACCTGGACTGCCTACCTCAGTATGCGTCAGGAGATCGAAGACCCACAAGTGCATCATCAACTAGAGCAAGATCTGATAGAGCACCTATGGAGGCTCAAGGGTGACACCGGGTGCGACATGTGATGACATATGAGTTTTTATTTGTTGAACTATATAATTTGTATTGAACTATTTTGTTGAAGTATTTGATTTTTCTGTGATGAAATATGTGATAAAAAATTTTATGTTGATAATTGAACGTTGAGCCATGGGGAACCACGCTGAATATGGGCCTATTCTCGCCCATATGGGCTTTTATTCGACGAAATGGGGCTGAAAAGCGGGCCAACGTCGGCGCCTGGGGGCGAGCTGGGGGTGACGACTGGGCACAAAACTACCCCCAGCGCCGAATGTATCGCTGACTCGCCCCCAGGGGGCGATTTTTATGCATCCTGGGGGGGCCAACGGCTGAAGATGCTCTTACTAATCCCATTACGTAAGAACCCATCCTCGCTTAGTTATCCATCCATTCACTACCTGCTACATCCATTTAATTTGTGCTCCTCTACTAATTTGGTAACAATCCTAGCCCTCTATAGTTTAGTTCCTGCTCAACTTAAGAAATTAGGTAGGCATGCTGTACATGCTCTGCTCCAAGGCAATTGCTTCTGTCACCGGACGTTACCACAAGGAATGCTTTGTAGAAAATGTGTTAGCTTCACTGAAAATGTGTTTCCCAGGATCTGATGCGTGTGTGTGTTCGCGTGGTTGTGTGCAGGTAGTTGAAGGAAGGGGCGGGCCATGGAGAAGCTGCTAGGTGCAGGCTCCGACCCTGAAGCCATGGATGGAAGGTACCTCTATTGTCCATCTCCTCTGTCTCTTCTTCTTCTTTTGTTGCTACAGAGCAACCCATATAGTGATATGGGTGCTCAATAGCCTCCGACCCTGGTTATTCTCTATGTAACAATTCATATTAGTAATTATATCTATGACATCTATATTAAGTTCAGCGTTCATGCTTTGTGGAAGTATGTATTTACTCTATTTTTAAGCTGTTGCAGTCGTTGTTTTTGTAAAATATTTGCTGACTAGGAAATGATGCTCTCATAAACAATAACTAGCTTGTCAAATATTTGAGTAGATTTAGTGATTAGATCTGATGCAATAGTAGGTTCATGTATCTGTGCTGATTCAACTATACTAAAAGGGTTAGCCAAATTTTATTTCGTGGAATGAACACTTGAATTCAGCTCAGGATACTGGATGTTCTATCATCCTACTCCTTATATTTACAAACTAGTTGATGATGGTTTCCTTTGTCATGTTGCTCTTGGAAGTCCATAGTCTGAAACGGTTTGTGAATGTACTTAGAATTTCAATCTTATTCCTGTGGTACTCAAGAATAAGAAGTTGCAAGTCTGTTACAATCCCTTGATGTATGTTTACTGAAGGGGTCAGATCCTCGTGAATGTTGCACATGAGACATCCAGCACGCCTCCATGCCATGGACCCTTGACGAACGAAGGTCGAGGAAGCCCACTGCATCTGTGCTCGACTACGAGAAGATGACCTGGATCTCGTCTGCCCGCTCATCCTCTTGTAAGGTCACATCTATCTTCTCTCCTCCCTACTCTAAAAACTGAACCCCTTTCTTCTCTGTACACTTGATAGGTTGCAATTTGTCATTTCAACTGGATTAGATGGTTGTATTCGTTTCATCATGCACTATATTTCTTGCTCAATTGTTGTTATGCTTAGGTTGTACTAGTAGCCGCGACACAAGTACAAGAAGGGTTGTAGATTTCTCACTTGTGCAAAGAATAAGTTCAGTCAATCTAATATTGATACTTACAGTGTAAACCCCTTTGTAATTTCAGTGAATTCCCTTTGTAATCTTAGTGCTTGCAATGTAAAAGTGCAGTGTAAGATAGGCTAATAAAAGACTGAAACTACCACTTCTGTAATTATAGTGTAATTTACTGTGCATTTGGCCCAGTAATGTGTATTCCTTCTCTTTATGGTGGCCTGAATTTAAAGTGGTGTTGGACTGTAATTTTTAGTAATGTGTCACTTCTAGTTTACCTGAATATTTTTGCATTCTTGTCAATTTTGTGCCCCATTGTAAAGAAATTCAGTAAACATGTACGTCCGATTATGAAAATACAATATTTTACAAACCATTTAGATACAACAACCTGATCTTTGTTTTCTTTTCCATGAGAAGCTAATTTGGCTTACATGAAGGGGTACATCCTCTTCATCTTGCAGGTATGAATCATGTCCTCGCATTCTTACTTCACCTTCGTTTCCTTCAGCTTCTTGATGCTGAAATTTTAAGATAAATTGCAAGTACTCAATATTATGTTCTTAAACAAAGCTACTATTTTTTGCTTGAATGTTAGTGTTTTCTCTGACCTATGTATAGTGTCAACAAAGATCTAAATTACCACATGGAGATGCATTTTTTGGCGGCATCTTACATCACGGTAATTTACAACGAAGATAGGTTTACAGTGTCTTTTTTATAGCAACTATAATGCATATCTGCAAATTTTGTCGAATGCAGATCTGTATTTTGTATGCATGATAGATTCTATCTTTGGTAGTGTTATCTATCTAGTCTGATTTATACACTGCATTCGTATGCTGAAATATATTTTGTAACTTAAATATATAGTCTGAGTTTCATTGAGTTATTTGTCACTTTTTAATTGAATATCTTTTTGTAACTGAAATATCTATGTACTTACAGTGCATATCTAATAGGGCCCTTCCCAGCGAGACCTAAGTTTAACCGAATATCTTTTTTGTCGATCGTCGTAGGTTTTTATGCCCCATGTATTTCACTGAATATCTTTTCTGTCCTGATGCCTCATGTATTTATAGTAGTAATGTTCTAATTTAGTGTTTCTTGAACATGCTCAGGGACTCAGGGCAATGGATAAAATCTACTCCCTCCGTCTCAAAATAAGTGTCTTGAGCTTAGTAAAAATTTGTACTAGAGCTAGTACAAAGTTGAGACACTTATTTTGGGACGGAGGGAGTAGATGCTAAGTTGACTTTTTTCCTGCGGATTTGGTTATCGCGAAGAGATGCACAAAGGGTTAATTGCTACAGATACTGAAAAGTTTGATACTAGTGACGGTGACGGCCATGATCGTAATCACAAGCACCGAAGACCACTGCCATGTTCCTGCACTTCAGTGTTATCTCAATCGATGCATTGAAATAGTATGATCTATTACTTCACATTTTCTGTACCATGAGGACAACTGTCACATTGTGCCAACATATGTGTAGCCTTGAAAGGTGTCCTCTAAGTGTTGTTACTATTGATGATTTGAGTTGCAATTAGTGTTCTTCACAATACGCTCCAAAATCCTATCTGAGTGTTGGATTTGAGTTGCTTGCCTAGACTATTTTCTGTGCTGCAGCATTTTATGCAGCATTTTTTGTTTTTGTTTTTTAATCCCTAATTAGTTACTAGTAGCGTGGGAATAAATGGTACGCTACTAGTATCTAGAATGCTAGTAGCGCCTGGTATTCTAGACACGCTACTACTATTTTGTTAGTAGTAGCGCTGGTTTCCAATTGTAGTAGCGCGGGCGGAACCCGCGGTACTACTAAGTTATAGTAGTAGCGCAGGTGGAACCTGCGCTACTACTAACTTTTAGCTGTAGCGCGATAGTAGTAGCGCGATGACCCGCGCTACTACTAACCAAAAAACCCATGCTGCTAGTAGCCTTTTTCCTAGTAGTGCAGCCCGCGTCCCACCAGGATCTTAGGTCCTAGATGATCATGCTCACCACTCCAGCCGGATGTCTAGCTTGTATTGCTTCCAATTTGGTTAAATTGCATCTGCTTAGCTTACACATTACACCTTTGAATATGACATGCCTTTCTGTTTTTGGTACATACTAGTACATCTGTGTATTAACCATGTTCTTACATCAAACTAATGTTCTTGTGTATCCCTCATCAATCACTTATGATAAGGCAGGCAGGCAAGTGGACTACTCCTCATTTAAAGAATGCAGCGTCAGCCTCCCGACATGATTCTCAAGAAACAGCAAGGCAAGATGAAGATAGTGAACGTAGCTCTATAGTTGATTACCGCATTTCCCCGACACTAGCATCGCAGGTGCTTTCTCTAACTTGGCAGTGTGATATGTGGTTGCATGTTGCATATGGTGTCTAGATCGTAATTCTTCCAATCTGGTTAACCTGCATGTGCTAGTCTGCTTAGCTTATACAGTATACCTGTTAATGTGACATGCCTTCCTGTATTTAGTACATAGTACATCAGTCTATTAAGCATGTCCTTACATAAAACTATTGTTTTTTTGTATCTTGCATCAATCAATATGACGAGACACCTTTAGTATATGCAGTGCGATATTAGTTGCATCTTTCATATGATTTATAGCATGCGCTGCTTCTAATTTGTTGAAATTCCATTTATGACGGGACGCTTTTAACTTAGCAGAGTCATATTGGTTGCATCTTTCATGTGGTGTCTAACTTGCATTGCTTCTTATTTTTTGGAATGGTTTCTGCTTAGCTTACACAAACAGTTGTGAACATGCCATGTCGTCCTATTTTTCGTACATATTCCATCCCGGTATCATGTGATTTCCTTACATCAAAGTAGTGATTGTCAGTATCATGCATGAATGAGTTCTGAAGAGATAATTTTATTGCTTTTTCTTGTCAGTTTTACTTGACAATTCAATATCAATAAAGCAGAAGGAAGTTAGGAAGGCAGCGGATAAAGGTGCTCCTTCCAAACAGAGGGCCTCTATAGTTTCTACTCCTCCACCCCCCAAGATGATTTCCAAGACAATACATGCATAGATACTCAACGTAGCTATGTTTATGATGAGCACGTCTCCCCTAGTGCACCATCACCGGTGCTCCCTCTAACTTGGCACTGTTATATGTGGTTGCATGTTATGTGTGATGTCTAGCTTGTATTGCTTCTAATTTTGTTGAATTACATATGCTTACTTTACACATTATACTTGAATAAGATACGTGTTCCTGTTTTTAGAACATACAATATCTGTCTATCACACCATGTTCTAACATCAAATTACTACTGTTGTGTAACCTGCAACAATCACTTATCATAAGACACATTTGACTTTGGAGTGTGATATAGGTTACATCTCGCATTCTTTTCTAGCTTGTACTACTAATTTGTTGAAATGGCACTTATGACAAGACATTTTAACTTGGTAGAGTGATATTCGTTGCATCTTTCATATGGTGTCTAGCTTTCATTGCTTCTAATTTGTTGAAATGCCTTCTCCTTAGTTTACACATCATAAGATGTGAATATGCAATGACACTAATGACGAGAGACCTCTAACTTCATAAGTGTGATGTTGTTTGCATCTTGCATATGATTTATTTCTTGTACTTCTTCACATTTGTTTAAACGCCATTTATGACGAGACACTGTTAACTTGGCAGACCGATATTTGTAGCATCTCTACCTTCCATTGCATTGCTTCTAATTTGGTGAAATGTCTTCTGCTTAGTTTACACATCATAGTTCTGGTTATCTCTTCTGCCCTGTTTTTCTTACACATTACATCCTCCTATCATGTGGTTGTCTAACATCAAAGTACAGTTCGTTTGCATCACGCATCAATTTGTACTGAAGAACTAAATTGTTATTCGTTTTTCTTGTCAGCTTGACTAAACATGGCACAGAGAAAGAGGAAGAAACACAGAATGGCAAGGAATGAGAAGCGGATGAATCCTACAGATTCTGCTGGTACTAATGGTGCAATAGAAGGTCAAAGTCCAGCGAAAAATTCTACAAATAGGGCATCCCATGCTACACGAGCAGCAAAAAAAGCCAAACAGAAACAAATAGCTGCCACCAAACAAGCAGAGACAACCCTAGTTCTTGCAACACCTTCCACAGTACTACCAGCTGCATGAGTTACTCGTGTGTCAACTGAGCTAGCAGCACGTTCCCAAGCTCCCTTGCCACCTGACACTACTTCCCAAGCACTCTTCACACAAGACGAGTTGGCAAGATCAGATGAACCTTGTGAGCTTCAACAGGAAGAAGGTAGTTGTTGGAGTCAAGTTACAGTGGCATGCTTCTTTATATGTAGTCTCGCAGTTTGATGTACACTAACACTTCCTATGTTCGTTGTTGGACTAGCACCTAGGCACAAGAGGAAACAAACATCAGGGATAATGCTCGATAGGTTAACTAAATCTAGAGGAGGAAGAATGGAGATCCGTTTTTAGGCAGGTTTAAAAAGGCCACGTGATGCTACAGAGTCAGCCAAGTTAGTATCAGAGGCAGCGGTTGGCGTTAGGTGTCATGTATGTATCCTCCCAAATGGATTCAGTACGGGAATGACGAAGACGAAACCAAGTTTAACACCTTCCTCGACCATTTATTTGTAAGTATGGTTATGTATGGAAACTAGTAATATCGTCTTGCTCTGTCCCATACTTTCTAGGTTGCTGATAATGAGACTCCCATAATTTTCAACATATGAGGTTCAAGTTGGATAGCCAAGATGATGCAACCAGACAAGCTTGCACCCATGTTTTCAAGTCTGCTCTACGACAGTATTGGTATAACTTGAGGAAAACTCACTTTGAAGGCAAGGCTAACAGTGAACTTTCGCAAACATCTCAAGTGGAAAATATATCGGATGAAGACTGGAGGGGCCTCGTTAAACACTATATATATGTGATCAGATCACATGTTGAAGTCCTATTTACGTATGTACTAGACAAATCTATCTTCTTGTAGGTGAATTGTTAAAGAACAAGGCCAACCGTACCAAAGTGAAATTCCAACAGACAACAGGATCTCGTAGCTATATTGCACACTACGAGGCTCTTGTAATTAGCTGCTGTTTCACTCTTTTTGTTGTACCATATTATCAGATCTATATTGACTTGTTCCAAATGCAGCGGAAAGCCCGCAAGGACCAAAAAGTACCTGAACCAAATGATGTGCAAATCTTCAAGGACTGTCACACCAGCAAGAAGAAGGGATGACTACACCAGTCAAAGCCATTGTTGTAAGTCCTTAATCCTCATGCCTTTTAACTACTACTTACTCTGACTTGTGCCTTGAACTGCATGGTTTGCAGCCAATGTCTATTACTCTTTTCAATTTTATACACAATTGTCTTAGCGTATCATTGCACCTTACAAGGTTTAAAAGAGAGGAGTGATGTTCCTTTGATCTTGACCCGTAATCTAGTTCCGTGCTGGACTTGCCCACACAACGTTACAATTGCCTGTTTGTCTGTTCTCAGTTGTTTTGTGATATGAATGATGTCATACTATGCTTACCGTATTATAAACTTCGTCTCTTTATCCTTAGCCCTCAATACAATGTGAAGAAATAGACAATACATTAGCGATGGTACATGGTCATATGTTTGGAACCTGGTTTTATTATCTACTTTGCAATAAAATACATCTAATATTTTACATGGGTTCACCAGAATAAGTTATGTACATAGACCAAAGCTATTTTGTTTGGTTTTTCTGCCTCCTTAATATCTTTTGTTCTAGTACTACTAATGTAAAAACTCAACTTTTCAGCAAGGTATGGAAAAAATGGTGGAACCGCCACCTTCTGAAGGGGGCAAGGCAACTATAACCGCAATGTCAGCTCTTGCTGCAGTGGGTCAGTACCCGTCCACTAATAGTGCCAAAAGCACGTTCATGCATAATATTGGGTTGGTTGTTAAGGCAATCTCATACAAACTGCCTCATGATCAAGATATGCAAGCTCAAAGCAATGTTGTTGTCGAATGTTGGGTTCCGGCAGACCCTTAAGGTTCGAACTCTGGGGTGTGCACGAAGATCTTTCCCCTACCGACCTACGTCCGATCGCCTCATGAGAATCTAAGCTAAAATGATGAACATGACAAGGGACACAAGATGTATACTGGTTCGGTCCACCGTTGTGGTGTAATACCCTACTCCAGTGTGTGGTGTGGTGGATTGCCTCAGGGCTGATGATGAATAGTACAAGGGAAGAACAGCCTCACGAGAGGTGTTCTTGAGCTGGAGCGATGAACTACTTGGGTGAGTTCAATCGCCTCTTGGATGCCGAACTAGATGCTCCTATTCTGTGGTGGCTATTCCTATATATAGAGGCCCTGGGCAACTTCCCAAATATTGAGCGGGAAGGGCGCCAATAACGGCCATTTCGAAGGGGAACATGTAGTACAAGTTATCCTGACTAAAGTTGGTCTTCGGCTGCCAAAGGCACTGGTGATGACGTCGTCCTGGGCTCCACGGTGACCTCCATCCTGCCGCTGTGGTGGTCTTGGTCTCGTTGCACTAAAATGGCAACCTTTGCCTGATGTCTCGGTACTCCACGCCTGTGCTTGCCACTTTGCACCAAAGAGGAAACAAGGACACTGTGTCGGTTGGCGCCCGCCTGGCGCCCGCCTGGTCTCGATCGTCATGGCTTGCATCATGAGCATCTCGCAAGGTACCCTGCCTTGATCTCTCCGCCTCCTCATGAGCCCACCTTGCGAGGCCATTCCTGGGGAAGTCCTGCGTCATCCTCCCAGCGAGGCTTGGCCCCTCGCGAGGGTCTTGAGTCTCGTGCTGATGAAGATGGGCCGTACTGGGCCACCACTTGAGCCACGTCGCAGGCCGCAGGCAGGCAAGGCTGGGGACCCCCGTTCCCAGAACGCCGACAGTAGCACCCGGGCCCAAGGAGCGCTCAGATTTGGCTTAGCGGAGAAGCGAAGGGGCAAGTGCGGAGCGCCACGGGCCCCATCAGCCTGTGGCCTTGGGCGTCGCATGGCGGTTGATTGGATGTGGGCGCCTCCGCTTCCCCACGCTGCCTCGGCAACTTCTCGACTTGACAAGTCCTTGCATGCAAAAAAATGGGTCATGATTACCTGAGATTGTGGTGGCCGACGGTTGGCCTCCTCCGGACTATAAGTACGGATGGGCGAGAGCCCCCGTAGTCCATACCCTTCTGCTTCACTCCTTCTTCTTCTACCTCGGTCTTGCCCCCCCTTCGCCAATGGCACCGATCCATCGGTTTTCAGCTGAAGAGAAGGGAAAAGCCCCCTGGGAGGGATCCTGACCCGCTAACGCCGAAGAAGCGGCCTGTCCCCGGCCGCTGCGACGCGGTCGCCTGGCAGGCGACGTCGCGGCCCTGGTACGAGCGGCCGCCACCTGGGTTTCCGCTGCCCTTGTACGCCTGAATCGAGGGCCCTGGAGAATAAGGCGCTGAGCGACACCGACGCCATCGCCGGTGACGCCGGCGTGTCACGGCGGTGCGTGTCGTCACCCCTGGAGTCCATGCTGAGAGCTCTTCTCGCGAGCTTGTGCTTCACGCCACCATGCCTCCACGCTCTTCGATTCGTATTCCTCCCCCCTTCTCCTTCGAGATGCCGCCGAACAGGTCTCTGGAGCTCTGGCTGCAGCATGCTGACTGCAGCACCCTTGCGACCGGAGCGGAGATCGCGGTCGTCGCTCCGGGCAAGGTCTACATGACACGGGGCTGGGGCGAGATCGCCCGAGTCTGCCGAACAGGGGGTGCCCTCGTAATTCATCTTTAATATGATGGCGCCTCCTTGATGTTGTTCAAGGTCTTCGATGCAGAAGGACGCCGACTGGAGTGCTGCCCCAAGGAAAGCGGCCGAGGCATTGAGGTGGCGAGGACCAGGCAGCAGCGGAGGAGCCGGAGAATCCAGTGACTCCCCCAAGCTTCACATGACCCCGGAGACGAGCGACGACAGCTATGAGCCCCCGAGCTCGCGTCATGCTCAGGGCAGGGAGGCTACATTTGGCCGCCGATGCAGCTGATCTAGATGGGGTTGGCGTCGGCGCCAGTCGGCCCACTGTTGATGATGGCGTCTCCTGCGGAGGCGCGCGTAGTTAGCGTTTCTTAGGATTAGCACCTTTTGTTCCCTGTGAGGAATCAAAGTAACACCCCGCGGGGGTATGTAAGGCGCCTGCCATGTCTTTTGTGAATATGATATCCTTATTATCAATCAATGTGAGATGCGCGTCCTGTCCCGGCTCAGCTCCCCCTTTCCTTCCTTACGAGGTCTTGGTGCTCTACGCTGACAGGTCCCAGTCCCCAGGCAGGCTTCAGCCGTCACTGGTATGCCAGGTTGCGATGCCGTGGTCAAGGCTGGGAGGTGAGCGGCCCGAGGTCCAGTAAGAGCCCCTGAGTCGCGATGCTCAGGAGGTTCCCTTTAGCACTCAAGCAGCCTCCCCTGGGAGAGGAAGGAAGGCAACGTCATTGTGACAGAGCTGCACTAGGCGGGGGCATAGCGTCACGTTGATTTAGCTTTTTCTGAAGCGTGACTTATCTCATGAGTTAGGAGTAGTCCTTCGGCGAGGTGTTGGGCCTGTGTGCTGGCAGCTGGGGTGTCACTGGGTTGGGTCCTCGTGAGCTTCTCCCCTCTTCCCCGCACTTTCCTTTATGCTCTACGTCCTCAGGTCCCGGCCCTCGAGCGAGCTCAGCCACCGCTGGTATGACAGGTCGCGATGCCATGGGTCAAGGCCAGGGGGTGAGGGCTGGAGAGCCAGTAAGAGCCCATGTGTCATGATGCTTAGGCACCCACCTTTTAACGCACGAGCGGATCATACGGGAGAGAAAGGAAGGGAGCTCATGACGCCCCCACATTATTCCTTAGGCGGATCCTCCACACCAACACGAGGAAAGCAAGGACTGCCATTACGGTTGCCAGCCAGCCATTGGTTGCTCCAAGGGAGTGATTGAGGCACTGAGGGCCTGGTGAGGTAGCGCTATGCGGGGCTGCCGTGGCCAGAGCTCGACCACTCAGATTTTTCGACGTTGCAGGGACGGACCCATGCGCAAGCACCGTGCTAGAGTGAGCGGCTCCAAAGGTAGGTGTCAATCGAGAAGACGATTATCTCGAGCAAGTTAAGCATGAAGAAGCAAATCAACTTAGATAGATGCAGAGAAAGGCAAAGGCCACTGGGTCAGGCCCAAGTGACTTGGGGATGATGCAGCCCGAGGGGCGCCCCCAATAAGGTAAGCTGAAGACGAAAGCAAAACGGATACATGCCGCAGGGACTGACCCATGCGACCTGGGAATGATGTAGCCCTGAGGGCGCTCCCAGCTAAAGTGAAACTTGAAAGAAGTCACCTGATACCGTTGTAGAGCGAGTGTCGGGGTAGCTGACGATGCGAGGCGAAGAAGCCAATCCTCACGAGGCCTCGGGGCTCCGAGCCTCGGGAGGCTCAGGAGGCTCGGGCGGCTCGGTGAGGTCCATCTCCATTTCCTCCAGGAGCATGCGATGCTTGGCCACCTGAGCTTCTAGAATGCTTCTCATCAGGCGCTGGTGGGCTGCAGCCGCATTCGGCACGTCGAAGGGCATGCGAACGTAGCTGTGCGGTGGACTCGTGCAATGCCCCACGCGCGAAGGCCAGAAGCACTCCTGAGACACGACTCGATTGAGCCCTGGGTAGTTGATGTAGACGCGCAGCCCGCCATCCTCGCCTGGATGGGGAGCTACGCTGGGCAGGCAGCGGTTGTTGCGCATGACTCTCGATTCCTGCGACTCCTGAGCGACCTTGGTGATGAACTCCCGAGGGTTGGACCCTCCTTGCCTCACGCCTTCCTGAGGGAAACGTGCCGCGAAGCACGCCTCCAAGTGGTGCCCAAGCGCCTCCCTCGTGACCTTGGCAAAGTTAGTGGCTCCCCAGGAGAGAGCCCCTGAGCCTTGCCCGAGGAGGGTGCTGGGCGCGCCTTCCTATGCGACAGAGGGTGGCGCCCCTTGGATGGGCACGTGTCCAGATGTGGAGCCTCCGGAGGAGCCTGCCTCCTGAGGCCCTGAACCAGGTGATGTCTTCTTCTTCTTGGGAGCTGCTCCAGGAAGGTTCCCATTCTTGTTGTCTGGGTCCTCTATTGACGCGGCTTGGAAGGCGCGCTCGAGGGACCACACCGCATCCTTCTCTTCACAGGGTACCCTGATGACCCCGCCGCTTCCTAGCATCTTAAGGACGTTGTAGCCATGGTGAGTCACTGCCATGAACTTAGCCAGGGCTGGATACACGAGGATGGCATTGTATGGCAGGCGAATGTGGGCGACGTCGAAGTCAATGAGCTCGGTGCGGTAGTTGTTGCACTGTCCAAAGGTGACAGGAAGGCGGACCTGCCCTATCGGGACAGTGGAACCGTCAGTGACTCCTGAGAAGGGCTTGGTTGGCTGAAGCTGATCGTATGGTACTTGAAGATTGTTGAACGCCTCGACGGACAGGACATTGAGCCCTGCCCTGCCGTCGATGAGGGTCCTGGTAACTTGCACATTGCTGATGACTGGGGAGCAGAGCATCGCGAGGACACCCAGCCGTTGCGACACACTTGAGCTGATCCGCTGAGCTGAACGTGATGGCGCACGCGGACCACCTGAGAAGGCGTGTGGCCTCAAGCTTGGGAAGGACTGCATTCACCTCATGAGCAAACTTCTTGAAGATGTGCTGAGAGGCTGGGGCCTGAGCGCCACCCAAGATGCAAGCGATTGCACGTGGCTCCTCGAAGCTCCCAGCCCCCTCGTCCTGATGATGGTCTTCATTCCTTCTTGGTGGTGGTGGCAGAGGAGGAAGCCCTGCGTTGCCTTGCGGGCGATCCTCACGAGGCTTATCCCTCAAAGCTCCCTCGCGAGGCTAGTCCTACCAGCGGTCCTTGCGAGGCCGGTCATGCCACCCTTGGCGAGGGCCACGGTAGTCCCATCGTCCTCCACCTCTTGCTCCGCCTCGGCCGTAGCCCCGATCGTTGCGCTCGGGGCGGCGTCTGACACGGCCTTCTAGCACGGCCCTCAGCTCTTGGCATTCGTTGGTGTTGTGGGTATGGAGATCATCATACACATAGTATAGGCTACCCTTGGACGACTCTGGCTGGTCCCTTCCGGGCTTAGTGTCCGGCTCTACTGCGAACACAACTGGCCCCTTGCGCTTCACATCCTTGTCCTTGGCTTTCTTCCCTTTGGGGTCGGCGGCTGGGAGATCGAGAAGGGAGAGGCGTCCCTCCTCGGCTCTTGCGCACTTGGTCGCCAGGTTGAATAGCTCTAGAGACGTACACAGATCTTCGTGGATCGCCAGCTCCTCCTTTATCTTGAGGTCGCGGACGCCATCAGTGAACGCTGAGATGATGGCTTCCTCGGTCACCCTGGGAATCTTGAGGCAAGCATTGTTGAAGCGCTGGATGTACTTCTACAAGGTTTCTCTGGGCTGCTGCTTGATGCGGCGCAGGTCACCCACGGCCGGCGGGCAGTCGCGAGTGCCCTGGAAGTTGGCGATGAAGCGAGTGCGCATCTTGTCCCAGGAGGAGATCGTGCCGGAGGCAGGTTCAGGAGCCAGGTGCGGGCGCCGTCCTTGAGTGCCATGGGAAACCAGTTCGCCATGACCCTTTCGTCCCTGTTGGCGGCTTCGATGCCCAGCTCGTAGAGATGTAGGAACTCCATGGGGTCGACAATGCCGTCGTAGCGAGGAGGCAGGTCAGGCTTGAACTTGTCTGGCCAGGCGACACTGCGTAGCTCGATGGTGAAGGCGCGTCAACCTGCGGTGACCACCGGAGCTCTTTGTTGATGCGGTGCTTGCTCCTGGAGATTCCCACGCGCCGCTGCCTGGAGCAGTGTGGGGTCTTGACGTGCTGGCGCGGGAATGCGGTCATGGCGCACCGGTGCCGGGAGCACGCGCGCACCTTCTTGGGGACGAGGGATTTCTTGGCAGCTCCTTTCTTGTCGCACAGGTGCCGGACATGGTGGATCTCTTCTTGGGGCCGCACGCCTTGGAGCCAGGACGCCGTCTTGGGGAGGAGGTGGCGGAGGCGCCTCCTGTTCTGCGCCTCCTGCGCAGGACGGAGGGCGAGGCAGCGAGAGGGATGGCGCAGGGGAGCCCCCTGTGGTGCTGACGAGCTTTGTGATGCGAGTGAGCCACTCCTCATAGAGGTCGTCGATGGGACGGTAGTGAAGGAGCCCACACGCCAAGAGCAACACGGCGTGCGCGTCCGTGGGGGTGCGACGGGTGTGGGACGACGAACCAGGTGGAGTCAGCGACGGGGTGGCGGTGCGACCTTCCCGCCGCACCGAAGGATGCAGCGACGAGGCCTGCTGATCATTCCCCGGCGGGCCGGTGGCGGCGTTGACAGTAGGCGACGGGGAAAGATGGGGACACCCACCAACGGGAGCCGTCTGGGCGACTCGGGCGGCGAGAGAAGCCCGACGCTCGGCGTGAGCCTAGCGAGCGTCAGCCATGGACACGACGGAAGATCGAACGCGAAATGGCGGAAGAAAGATTCCGGTGCACCCCTACCTGACGCGCCAAATGTCGGATGTTGGGTTCCGGCAGACCCTTAAGGTTCGAACTCTGGGGTGCGCACGAAGACCTTTCCCCTACCAACCTACGTCTGATCGCCTCATCTAAGCTAAAATGATGAACAACACAAGGGACACGAGATGTATACTGGTTCGGGCCACCGTTGTGGTGTAATACCCTACTCCAATGTGTGGTGTGGTGGATTTCCTCATGGGCTGATGATGAATAGTACAAGGGAAGAACAGCCTCGCGGGAGGTGTTGTTGAGATGGAGCGATGAACTACTTGGGTGAGTTCAATCGCCTCTTGGATGCCGAACCAGATGCTCCTATTCTGTGGTGGCTATTCCTATATATAGAGGCCCTGGGCCTCTTCCCAAATATTGAGCGGGAAGGGCGCCAACAACGGCCATTTCGAAGGGGAACATCTAGTACAAGTTATCCTGACTAAAGTTGGTCTTCGGCTGCCAAAGGCACTGGCGATGACGCCGTCCTGGGCTCCACGGTGACCTCCATCCTGCCGCTCTGCTGGTCTTGGTCTCGTTGCACTGAAATGGAAACTTTTGCCTGATGCCTCGGTACTCCATGCATGTGCTTTCCCCCTTTGCACAAAGAGGAAACAAAGACACTGCGCCGGCTGGCGCCCGCCTGGTCTCGATCGTCATGGCTTGCGTCATGAGCACCTCGCGAGGTACCCTGCCTTGATCTCTCCGCCTCCTCGCGAGCCCGCCTGGCGAGGCCGTTCCTGGGGAAGTCCTGCGTCGTCTGCCCCGCGAGGCTTGGCCCCTCGTTAGGGTCTTGAGTCTTGTGCTGACGAAGATAGGCCATACTGGGCAACCAATTGAGCCACGCCGTAGGCCGCAGGCAGGCAAGTCTGGGGACCCCCGTTCCTCGAACGCTGACAGTTGTATCTGCGCTCCAGACACAAGTACATTCCCTAAAAGAGACCCTTTGTGAAACAAGGAGAGACATTGTTCGATGTCGTCAAGATATGCATGGTTTTGAAACCAGACCATCAGACATTTTCTATGTTGTTCAGGAGCCTAGGAGAAACTAAGGCGAGGGTTATGGTGCTCCATCAAACAATACAACATGAAAATGTAACAGTCAGGTCAAATGAACTGAGCTTCTGAACTTCTGTTGTTGCATTTATCTGCTAGACTGTTAAGTTTTATGCTAACCTTCCTTTTGTTATATAGTTGTAATTTGTTTTGGTGCGATACAAAATTTGTTCTTAACGTGCAGCCACCGGTGGCGATCTTTGATGCCGAGTGGATGTAATCTGTGCAATCGCCTTAATAGCGTAGCATTAGTTTTAGCCTTACTTATTTCCTAGTCTTCTTTTTCCCTAGAAACGACGCAACGGGTTAACAGGCCAGAAACGGGCCGACTCTTTCCATGGGCTGAATTTGGCCCATTATGGGAACATGCTAGTAACAGGCCGGAAGTAATCGAGGGCTGAAAAGGAGCCCAAGAACGTATGGGCCGTCAATAGGCCGAGAGCTAATGCGGGCTGGAAACGGCCCATGTGAATCACGGGCCATTAATGGGTACAAAGAAAATTACTTTTCATTATGGGCTAGAGTTACCGTGGGCCTCTAAAGAGCCTAATGATACGAAGGCCTCATATGGGCCGAAAGACGTTGTGGGCCATACATGGGCCGAAAGTGAAATGGGTTGGTGTTATATTCGATAGCCCACATGACGTTGTTGGGCCAATTTCCGTTAGGGCCTAACGGGCCGTGAGTTATCGTGCCATAAAATGGGCTATTTGCGAAGAGACCGTTAACAGGCTTTTCATGGGCCAGCCTGTTAACTTTTGACCAAGTCAAATGGGTCCGCTTTGTAAGCTAAATGGGCTAGTGGTGGGCCGTGGCACGTGTCGACATATCATAGGCGCCTATCTGACCCACTGACGAGCTAACATGTGTTTCGTCCGGCCAATAAGAATTTTACAGGTGGAAATTTCCCATTGGTCGGGGCTGTTAACGGGTTATCGGATCCAAAACCTGACCCGATAGCTTAACGGCGTTCCGTTATGGTGGATGCCACATGTCGGTCACCCTTAATGAAAACACTTCTGTGACTCGTGATTTATCGTCATGGAAGTGGACACTTCCGTGATGATAATTTTGGTAATGTCATGGAACACTTCTACGACAGCACAGGTATGACTATCTTGATTCTGTCATAAAATCGTCATGGATGTACATGCATGACAAAAAACGTGACCTACTGTGACAAACATATATCATCACGAAAGTGTATTTATTTGTAGTGGCACCAGACGCCTAGGATAACAAGAGTCCTAGCCGAATACGTTGGTGGAGAGGAGTCCTTGTTCTGATCACCAAGTCTTGTGGAATACTCGTTGTATGCGGCATGGGCTGCCCGAAGTGGCCCATGAGTGAACCGCCATGGTGCTCCTCGGCCCGATCCACCTGGTTGGGAGACGATGTGGTGAGTACCCCCTAGTCCACGACACCGTTAGTAGCCCCCTGAACCGGTCTTCATGTTGGGGACGCTCCTCGATCCTTCCGAACTGTTCTTCATCTTCGGTCGTCGGTCTTGAAAATTGGCTCAACAAATCTTCTCATCTTCGATCTTGAGGCTCGCCGAAGTAAATCCAAAGAGTTTACACATCGGATATCTGAGGAACCCCTATACGATATCGACCTTTATCAATGCCTTGTTATTTTTACGCCCACCTTGGGTTTGAAGTTTTTCCCGTGCAGTGGTGTCCTCTTGCATCCGAGCCCCGATGTCGGACTGCATTCAAGGTATGTTTTGCAGCCGAGCACCAATGCTGGACTATATCCGAGCTCCATCGCCGGACTGTATCCGCACTCCAACACCGGACTATATCCGAGGTGTCATAGATCACCTTGGCTTGAAAAAGTTTGAAGGATTTTATCCGAGCTTAACGCTGAAAAGTTCTCTATGGAGCCAGCCGCTCGCAGCCGAACTTTATGCCGGACTGCCTCCGGAGGTGATGCACAACCTCAGGCTCGGGCTGATTGTTTGATCATTTTATTTTCGATTGATGCAATTTATTTACTAACGAGATATATAGCCAGTAGCCCTCAAGGTGTGTGTCGGCCTAAAATCCGAGATGCACTTTAGAGGCGATAGTTATTGGTGGACGGGCCTATCGGATTTCGGGTTTCGGCAAAACCCTTGAGGTTCGAACACTGGGGTGCGCACGAAGATTTCCCCCTACCTAATCACGCCCTCAACCTCACGGCGATCTCAAAGCCTAGCTCGACGAACTCGCAACACAAGAGACACGAGATTTATACTGGTTTGGGCCACTGTTGTGATGTAATACCCTACTCCAGTGTGGTGTGGTGGATTGCCTCTCGGGCTGAGGATGAACATTACAAGGGGAAGAACAGCCTCCTGAGGAGAGGTGTTCTTGTGCTTGGTGAACTTGTGTGGGTGACGATCACCTGAATCAGTTTAAGATGAGTCTCCCCTACTGTGGTGGCTAGTCCTATTTATAGAGGCCTAGTCCTTTTCCCAAATATTGAGCAGGAAGGGATGCCACAACACCCAATTTGACGGGGGACAACTAGTACAAGCTATCCTGACTAAAGGTGGTCTTCGCCTGCCAAAGGCTCTGGTAGTGACGCCGTCTTGGGCTCCACGGTGACCTTCATCCTGTCGTCCTGCTGGTCTTGGTCTCGTTGCACCGATATGGAAACCTTTGCCTGATGCCTCGGTACTCTCGAACGCGCTTTCCTCCCTAGCACCAAAGAGGAAACGAGGACACTATGTGCATTGGCGCCCGCCTGGCCTTGGTCGTCATGGCTTGCGTCATTGGAACCTCGCGAGGCTCACCTTGCCTTCATCTCTCCGTCCCTCGCGGGCCAGCCTGGTGAGGCAACTCCCAAGATGGTCTTCTGGCGCCCGCCTCGCGAGGCTTGGCCCCTCGCGAGGGTCTTGAGCGTTTGTTGGTGAAGACGGGCCGTATTGGGCCGCGAGTGGAGCCACGCCGCGGGCTGCAGGCAGGCAAGTCTGGGGACCCCCATTCCCAGAACGCCGACAGTAGCCCCCGGGCCCAAGGCGCTCTCGGACTTGGCTTCAAGGGGAAGACAAAGGGCAAGTGCGGAGCACCGCGGGCCCCAATAGCGCACGTCCTTGGTCGACGTGTGGCGATTGATTGGATGTTGGCGTCTCCGCTTCCCCACGCTGCCTCGGCAACTGCCCGACTTAACGAGTCCCAGCTGCATGCAGAGAAATATCATCATTACCTGTGATCATGGGGATTGTTGGTTGGCCTTCTCCTGCTATAAATGAGAAGGGGAGCAGAGCCCCCGTCGCCCATCTCTTCCCATTCCGCTCGCTTCTCCTCCCTTGCTCCATTGCCAGTAGCGACTCCCATGGCACCTGCGAAGAGGTTTTCGGCCCCGGAGAAGGGGAAGACTCGCCAGGATGGGCCTGGCTCTCCGCCGCCTAAGCGTGGACGCGGTCGTCCTCTCAAGCACTCCGTGACCCCCCCCGCTGCCCCTCGCAGCCGCGGCGGTGCCCCTTCACGTGGTGGGAGCCGCCCATGTCGAGGCAGCCCCATCGATGAAGGGAGGCACGCCATGGTCGCGCGGCCTCCCGGCCATGCTTCCACTCGGCAGAGGTGCTGCCGGAGTTCGTGGTGTGGTCGGAGCACCCTGCTGGCAACTGGCTTCAGCTTCCATGCTTCTTCGCCGATGAGCTGCCGACCGCAGGTCTAGGCGGGCTGACTGCAAGCGGACGGCTGCGGTAGCAAAGCTTCCTGGGTTGCGGTCGACACCTTCGTTGCAGGCAACGCTGCCCTGGCCCGTGGCTGGCAGACGTTTGCCCGCGTGCGCTGCCTTGGCAGGCGGTGCACACTCCACTTCAAGTACGACGGCAATGTGACCCTCTACGTGAGGGTGTTCGAAGAAGATGGCCGCTGTGTCGGGTGCTGCCCTGAGGACAACGACGGTGATGAGGTGCTCGGTCTTGGCGACGGTCGTGATGCGGACGAGGGCGGACCCGCTCCCGGCGCTGACCGTGGCTTGTCAAGCTACAGCAGCTCTTCCTCCAGCGATAGCTCCACTAGCGGCGGCTATGACCAGCCTCCACGCCACCGCGCCCGCTTTGAGGGTGGCAGCAGGTCGTATCATTGTCGTGCTCCGGTGAAGCGCGAGGTGGGGTCTGGCTGAGCCCAGGGGGGCATCATGGATCCCTCCTCGCAAACTACTGCAAGGCACGCGCCGCTTTTGTTTCATTCTTCTTTTCTTTCCTTCATTGAGAGAGACAAGTATGGGGCCCCATGGGGGCGTGCAACAAACTATGATTTCCAAGTTATTATGTTGTGTTTATCATTCCTGTGTCGCGCTGCAATATCAATGTTTTATATAGGCACGTAGGAATAACTTAGCTTGACGCGCTTGAAGTAGTTTCCGCCTCATGAGGCGTGCATTTCCCAGTACCTGGCGATGAGGAACTGCAAAAATTTGTTAGGAGATCCAAGCCCTGGTCACAGGCGCCTCTGGCCACGACCCAGCGCCTCGTATCGCGGTACCGGAGGGGCACGGATTGAGAGAGGTGCGCTAGCTTGCGGCTCGAACGAGGGTGCCTTGCGGAAAATAGACAAGACGCTCACGAGGGCACGAGGGCACCTGTCGAGCCCCCTCGTGAGGGACACGGGAGAGGGTACAGGTCAAACAAAAAACCAAAGGCAGAAACAGAGGCAGAAGTCGATGAAACAAGATCAGCAGGCAACACCAGAAAGCAAATTTCGATTAAAGAGGGGCAAGCCAACTACGGAAAGCAAATGAAAAGCCGCATCCGACACCTAGTCTAGACTTCTTGTCTTCTCACCAGCGCGGAGCTAAGTGCTACCACTAGGACGTGGGAGGGAGCCCTAGAGGCCCGAGGGCGGCACTCCTGAGACTCTAGGGCCTGTACAGCCACACTCATTATTACGTGAGAGTGTCACGAGCGGATACCTTCATAGGCACGTGGCCTTCTTCACAAGCGTTGGGCCTTTCTTCATGGGTAGAACTTCCGGAGGTGCTGGATGTTCTAGGCGTTCTGGATGGGTACCCATCCTACGTCTCCAGGTGCGCGGTGCCAGGCCTGGAGACGTGAGCAACCCTAAACGGGCCCTCCCACATGGGTGAGAGCTTATGCAGCCCTTCCCTGGAGAGCACCCTCCGTAGGACGAGGTCACCCACCTCGAGTGTCCTGGAGCGGACGATGCGATAGTGGAACCGTTGCAGCGCCTGCTGATATATTGCAGCCCGTAGCATGGCTTCACCACGGTGTCCTGCTGCGCCTCATCAAATGCCAGGACCCACGCGGAGCGATGCCTGACCTCGTGAGGGAGAACCGCCTCTGCTCCGTAGACGAGGAAGAATGGGGTCTCGCCCATTGGCTTGGTGGCGGTGGTGCAGATGGACCACGGCATGGACTGGAGCTCATCGTGCCAGCCCCTGCTGCAGGCCACGAGCTTCTTCTTGAAGGTCTTGGTCTTGAGGCCTCTCAAGACCTCTGCGTTGGCGCATTCAGCCTGGCCATTGCTCCCGGGGTGTGCCACCGAAGCATAGCAGATCTAGGTTCCAAGGTTAGCACAATATGTCTTGAAGAGATTACTAGTGAACTACGAGCCGTTGTGGGTGATGATGCGGTTGGGGACCCCAAATCGACTCACTAGACCTTTGATGAACTTGACCGCGGAGCCAGCCGGGATGGTGCGGACGGCTTCTACCTCCACCCACTTAGTGAACTTGTCGATGGCGACATAGAGGTAGCGGTAGCCCCCAAGCACTTGAGGGAACGAGCCCAAGATATCCAGCCCCCAGACCTCGAATGGCCACGAGAGCAGGATGGTCTGGAGGCCCTGAGCTGGCTGATGGATCTGCTTGGCGTAGAACTGGCAGGCCTCGCAGGAATTCACCAGCTCAGTCGCGTTGTTGAGTGTCGTAGGCCAGTAGAATCCGCTGCGGAATGCCTTGCCGACGAGGGTCCGCGACGACGAGTGGTGCCCATAGTCCCCGCTGTGTATGTCGGCCAACAGCTCTTTCCCCTACTCCCTGGAGATGCAATGCAGGGAAACGTCATTTGGTCGTGTCCTATATAACTCACTGTACTGGATGCAGTATGCCGTGGCCTATCGGGCCACACGCTTCGCGTCCTCCTCCTTTCCCGGCAGCGTCCCTTGCATCAGGTATTCCTAGAATTCCCTGGTCCAGCACCTCTCCTGAGGATCAAGCGCCAAGAGTAAGCGTGCTCCCGAGGTCGGGCCACAGGCAGGGGCTCCCGAGGCAGGTGGTTGAGGGAGCTCCTCCCGAGGTAGCGTTGTTCTTGACAGTGGCGGTGTTGTTAATGGCTTGAAGAGCTGCTCCTCGAATACGCCAGGCTCTTGAGGTAGCTGATTGGATGCTCTCCTGGCGATGTCGTCGGCTTCCTTGTTGGTGCTACAATTCCAGGCCAAAGAACTGCTTCTCCATCTTGCGCACATCCGCAAGGTATGCCTCCATGTGCTCATCCTTCAGCTCATACACCTTGTTGGAGAAGTTGACGAGGAGCTGCGAGTCTCCCTTGATGGTGAGGCGCTTCACCCCCAGGGCCACCGCAGCCTTGAGGCTAGCTATGAGGCCTTCGTACTCTGCTATGTTGTTGGAGACCTTCTCGCCCTGCTGGAAGCAGAGCTACACGGCATAGTAAAGCTTGTCCTGAGTGGGTGAGATGAGCACTGCTCCAGTCCCCGCGCCCTGGCGCGCAAAGGCGCCATAGAAATACATAACCCGGCCATCTGGCGCTTCACTCCTCGGCGAGAGGGATCGATCCTCTCCTTCTTCAATCCCTGGGGCGTCTATCCATTCTGCCACGAAATCAGTGAGCGCGGCTCCCTTGATGACCCTGGTTGTGCTGAACTCCAACTGGAATGCATGTAGCTCGATGTTCCACTCAGTGACTCTCCCAGCAGAGTTGGGGCTCCTGAGCACCCTCTCTAACGGGTAGGCCGTGACGACCTTGATGGGGTAACCTTGAAAGTAGTGCCGCAACTTGCGTGAGGCCACCAAGAGCGTGAGCAGGAGCTTCTGTGGCATAGGGTACCGCGCCCTCGCGTCCCGCAACACCGTGATGACGAAATACATGGGGTGCTCAACGAGGGCGCATGCATTGGCGAGGCCCGCGGCTTCCGGAGGTTGGGGCGTCTCCTGAGACGACGAAGCCCCCAAAGCATGGTCGCTCGTTGGGGCTTCCATGCGCCCAAGTGCGCCGCCTTGTGGAGCCTGGTCCTTTGCTGGCGTCGCTGTAGCCCTTGCGGAGCCCTTGGGTCTTGTGCCACCCCAGCTGAGGGAGCGGCTTGGCGCGACGCATCCCTGACCCGGCGCTCCTCCCGGACTGCCACCAGGGTTGTGCTAGTGGAGTAAGGGGTGGTGGCAAGGTACAATAC
The DNA here is from genome assembly GCF_018294505.1 of Triticum aestivum. Classification (NCBI taxonomy): domain Eukaryota; kingdom Viridiplantae; phylum Streptophyta; class Magnoliopsida; order Poales; family Poaceae; genus Triticum; species Triticum aestivum. The sequence goes on from NC_057798.1 coordinate 250,141,858, forward strand.
CAGGGGCTCGAGAGGTCGGGGCGCCACCATCACCGGAGGGCTGGTCAGGTATCTCTTTAGGTCTTGAAATGCTTGGTAGGCCTCTGGAGTCCACTCGGATGGGCCCTTTTTCTTCATCAGCTTGAAGAACGGTAGGGCACACTCTCCCAGCTTGGAGATGAAACGCCCCAACACGGTCACGCGACCGGCGAGCTTCTGCATTTTCTTGAGGGTTTGTGGTGGACTCATGTCTTCGATTGCCTTGACCTTCTCCGGGTTTGCCTCGATCCCTCTATGGGACACGAGGAAACCCAGCAGCCTGCCGGAAGGGATGCCAAACACACATTTCTCTAGGTTAAGCCGCAAGTCAACCTGGCGCAGGCTTTCGAAGATCTCCTCCAGGTCTTGAATTAAAGTTCTTGCCTCCCGAGACTTCACCACAATGTCGTCGACGTAGGCTTCAGCATTCCTCCCGAGCTGCCGACCCAGGGCGATGTGCATTAGCCGTTGAAAGGTCGTGCCAGCATTGCGCAGCCCGAACGGCATACAAGTGTAGTAGTATACCCCACACGGGGTTAGCAAGGCCGTCTTCTCGACGTCTTCTACCGCCATCTTGATCTGGCGGTAGTCTGAGAACGCATCTAGGAAGCACAACAGGTCACACTTGATGATGGAGTCGACTATCTGGTCGATGCGTGGAAGCGGGAACGGATCTTGGGGGCAGGCCTTGTTGAGGTTAGTGAAGTCGACACACATGCGCTCCTTTTCTTCTTTCATGGGCACAACGACGGGGTTTGCCAACCATTCAGGGTACCGGACCTTGCGAATGATGCCTGCTGCCTCCAGCTTGTGGGTTTCTTGGATGATGAAGGGCTACTTCTCCTTGGACTGCCGCCGCACCCTCTGCTTCACAGGGCGTACATTGGGGCAGACCTTCAAGTGATGCTCAATCACTCCTCTTGGGACCCCTACCAGCTGATTCGGTTCCCAGGCGAATACTTCCTTGTGTGCGTGCAAGAACTTCACTAGTGCCTCCTCTTGGTTGGGGTTGAGATTGGCGCCTATGGTGAAAGTGGCTACTGAGGACCCGTCTTCCTCGACCGGCACCTGCTTGGTTTCTTCTAGGTCTTGGGTGAACAACTGCTTCTTCTTGGTCGGCGCGGCCGCCTTTCCTCCGGAGGTGCCCGTGTCGGCTGGTTGCGTCGCCGCGGCAGTTTTGATGGCAAGCTTGAGTGCCGCCAGAGCCTCATTGGTATCTCCCACTATAGCGAGGACGTCCTTGCTCCCAGGCATCTTCATGAGGTTGTAAGCCGGATGGGTTGCCGCCATGAACTGAGCTAGAGCTGGGCACCCGAGAATAGTGTTGTACGGGAGGCCGATGTGGGCGACGTCGAAGTTGATTAGCTCAGTGTGGTAGTTGTCGCGGGTGCGGAAGGTCACAGGAAGACGGATCTGCCCCAGGGGGCTGGAGGAGCCGCCTCCGACGCCGGAGAAGGGCTTGCTGGGGCGGAGCTGCTCGAGTGGTACATGAAGGAGGTTGAAGGCCTCCATCGAGAGCATGTTGAGGCCGGCGCCACCGTTGATGAGGGTCTTGGTGACGCCTACGTGGCAGATGGTGGGCGTGCAAAGCATTGGGAGCACACTCGAGCCGACGGTGGTGACGGGGTGATCTTGTGAGTCGAAGGTCAGGTCGGCCTTGGGCGCCACCCAACCCGGGGGAGATCCCTGCCGCATGGAAGCGGTGCTGATCTGGCGAAAGAACGGCTTGGCGTGGCGGTCTGAGGGTGGCACTTGCGAGCCGCCGAGGAGGGCCATGACCGTGTGGGCGCCGGTGCCACGTAGCGCGTGGCGAAGAGGCCGCGCAGCTCCTCCCAAGATGCCACCATGGATCCGGGGAGGTTGAGCAGCCAGGCGCGCGGCATGCCAGTGAGGGCCATGGGAAGGCAGTTGGCCATGATCTTGTCGTCGCCACCGGCCTTAAGGACAGCCTCCTCGTAGGCCAGCAGGAAAGCCACCAGGCCCGCCACGCCGGCATAGCGCGGTGGCATCTCCGGTTTGAACTTGGGCGGCCACTGCACCTGCCGTACGGCAGGGGCCAAGGCTCGGAGCCCCCTGGCCCCGCCACTGGCACCAGTCGTTGGAGCCGGAAGTGCGGCGCCTGCCATGGGGGCGAAGCATGGTGATGGCGGAGCACAGATTGACGGAAGGAAAGCTCCGGTGCACCCCCACCTGGCGCGCCAACTGTTGGATTTCGGGTTCCGGCAAAACCATTGAGGTTCGAACACTGGGTTCGCACAAACATTTCCCCTACCTAATCATGCCCTCAACCTCACCGCCATCTCAAAGCCTAGCTCGACGAACTCGCAACACACGAGACACGAGATTTATACAGGTTCGGGCCACCGTTGTGGTGTAATACCCTACTCTAGTGTGGTGTGGTGGATGGCCTCTCGGGCTGAGGATGAACAGTACAAGGGGAAGAACAACCTCCTGAGGAGAAGTGTTCTTGTCCTTGGTGAACTTTAGGTGAGGATGACCTGAATCAATTTAAGATGAGCCCCCCCTACAGTGGTGGCTAGTCCTATTTATAGAGGCCTGGCCCTTTTCCCAAATATTGAGCGGGAAGGGATGCTACAACGGCCAATTTGAAGGGGGACATCTAGTACAAGCTATCCTGTCTAAAGGTGGTCTTCGCCTGCCAAAGGCTCTGGTGGTGACGCCGTCTTGGGCTCCACGGTGACCTTCGTCCTATCGTCCTGCTGGTCTTGGTCTAGTTGCACCGATATGGAAACCTTTGCCTGATGCCTCGGTACTCCTCGCCTGCGCTTGCTTCCCTAGCACCAAAGAGGAAACGAGGACACTATGCACGCCGGCGCCCGCCTGGCCTTGGTTGTCATGGCTTACGTCATTGGAACCTCGCGAGGCTCGCCATGCCTTGATCTCTCCGCCCCTCATGAGCCAGCCTGGTGAGGCCACTCCTGAGGTGGTCTTGTGTCGCCCGCCTCGCGAGGCATGGCCTCTCCCAAGGGTCTAGAGCATTTGTTGGTGAATAAGGGCCATACTGGGCCGCGAGTGGAGCCATGCTGCGGGCCGCAGGCAGGCAAGTCTGGGCACCCCCGTTCCCAGAACGCCAATAGGGCCCCTAAGAGAGGGTCGTGAGAAGTCACCGTGATATATTAGCTTGATGCCGGATAGGGCCCGAATGGTGCTAATTGTTGTCCGAAGACGTGTTTTCTCATAGTTCGGTCAAGCTGAACACTGAGCACTTTGAATTTTCTGCATTGAATAAGTGATGCAGTAGCCCACGAGACACTGGTCGGGTGGCAACACCAGATCAGGGCATCGATGTGCCCCTTTAATATTAATGATAAGCCCGAAGCCAATTAGCCCCCGAGCCTTGATGCGGTCACGGGTGGCCGAATTAAGGATCAATATCGAGAGTAAAATCACAAATTAAGTGTAATGATTCTATGTATCAAAGTACTTTACATCATTAATGCTCGGATGCACATTGTACAAAACTTTGTTGACCGGCCATCGGCTTCCACCTCCTTGGCCAGTAGCCGAGGAGTGTTTGTCCTACTTTATAAAGCCTTTATGAGAGCAAATATTTACGACAAACAAGGCAATTAGGTCAAATGGTTTTATAAAAAAAGGTACGCGGAGAGATATGTTATATTAATTTTTAATGTAAGAAACATCTTCCAAGGAAAATAGTCCCGCTATCGATTCCTTTCTTTGGGTTGTCATGCTGATCATGATCATGAAACATCACCTCCGATCAATGTGGGTGAAAAATACTGAGGATTTAGTTTGGGGAAAGTTCCTGAACTATGTGGTCTATAGAGAACCTAAATTTTCACTTCCGTCGTTGCCGACCAATTATATCCATTAAGCTTGCTAGCTTTCGGCTTCACCCAGTCTGAGGTACTAACTCGGATGACCCGATAGTTACAATCACAGAGGTGCTCCCTTTACTGCCTAGCCGAACAATCGGGAACGTAGGGGTAAGCACAGGAGCCAGGCAACCCAGCTTGGCCAAAATCTTAAGTAAAATTGATGCATATTTATTGCTTTATATAATGATAATTACGGAAGGCAATCCTTGTATAATGAATACAAACGCTGATGATATATACTTATTTTGACTCCATTGCGACCGTTTATCAATCAAAAGTGGCCCATCGTCGGCTTCTACCCCTTTGTAGATACTACGCTGGGTGTTTCCGCAATAACAAGACAACCATTAGCCGACATCTCGGTGCCCGAAGGCGGTTATGTTAGCGGAAACGAGGCAATCAGATATGCGGGCTTTATAACTTTCACTTAGTCATAGAAACTTCAAACTGGGGAAGCTAGCTACGAGCCCCCGGTTAGTGTTTGGCAACAGCCGGGGTCAAGCCATAAACACTTTGGCCAATGTTATGAACAGCCCGTCATTTACCATAGTCATCGAATCACTAACCAGTTTACGCTTATTGTGACAGTCAGTTTTCGGCTTTCTCCACTGAGGTGCTTAACCATGCAAGCTGGAAGAACAATCGCGGTGGTTCTCCCTTCGCACACCTAGCCGAAGAAAGCAGAACGTAGGAGGCAAGCATAGGAGTCGGGCAACCCAACTATTAACCAAAGACACAATTTGAAACCGATGCATATCACTACAAGAAATATGTCAACTTATGACCTTCTGTCAGTGACCCTCGAATAATTGGTCATAAATTTATGACCATTTTAGACCAATTGGTCAAAAGCTGTCTGGGGGGCTCTAAACCCTAAACCATAACGACCATTTTGGTCAGAAAGGTCATAATTTCATTAGAGGAAATGGTCATAAAGCTAGTAGCACTGTCCACTGCCTCATGCGTAGCTGATAACGACCAATATAAAATGGTCACTACACTTGAGTTTGAATGAATTAGGATGATTAGGCAGCCACCTCAGCAACCTCGCTTATGTGTCACTGTCTAGGTGTCATTTTTGCTTGAGTTTTAATATTCAACAGGCAGACGGGGGACACACTGACAGGCGGGACCCATTTGACAGATGGGGCCGAGCGCTTAATTCGCCCAAAAAAGATGCACGAGGCGAGACTCGAACCCACGACCTCGCGCTTGGTTGGCTCGCATGCTACCGCTGGGCTAGAGAGGGACAGTTGCTCACATCTGGGAGTTTATATATACATTATATAGAACTACGGCTCTCTCGTATCATTGACAAGTGGGACCTTCCGACTAGGTGGCGGCGGGTGGCATCGAACAGAGCAACACTTAGCGTTTTTCTAGGTCTTCCGACCAGGTGGCGGCGGGCGGCGGCGGAAGCAACCAGCAAGCGTCGCTCGGACGAGGGCGGGGCAAGTGGGCGGCGGGTGGCGGCCGGCGGCCGGCGGGCGGGGGCTGGCAACCGAAGCAACCAGTAGGGGCCGCTCGCCTTGCCCACGACCTTGCTGCAGGTGACCTCGCCTACGGCCTCGCGGCGGAAGCAACCAGCAGGGGCGGAGGCGGGGGCGGGGGCGGGGCCCACGATAGGAATGGCGACCTCGCCGCTCGCGTCGCCCACGCATGGGGGACTCGCTGCCGGCGAGCATGGGGGAGTCGCCACCGCCGCAAGCAGACCTCGCCCACGTATGCACCCCTCTCCTTCCCCCTCCTCTTCCTCCTCTCCTCTCTGTTGATGTCAATGATTTGATGTAGATTTGTTAGGAGAATCTTCAGAGTGATTTGATGTAGGTTTGTTGTAAGCTTGGAAAAATCTTGGAAATGTCATTGATGAATTTGGTAGAAATTGTGAAGAGAATTTCTGTTGATGAAATTATTAGGAGAATTGTTGTTGATGAAATTGTTAAGAATTCTTTTCGAATTCAGTCAATTGTTACTGGTAAATTATGTTGTTAGCAATCAATAGAACAGAGCTCGAGTTGGTCTTTCCCTGAAACAGGATCCTGGGGTTGATGTAGATTTGATGTTACACCTCTGAAATTTCAGCCTCAAATCCGTGAAAGGACCTGAATATTGATGTAGATTAGATGTAAACTAGGAAAACTCTCATTGATGTAGATTTGATGCAATCTTGGAAATGGCATTCATGTAAATTGACAGTGGTGTTATTGTTGGTGGTTTAACCAAAATAGTTCTTAGTGGCAGCATATATTGTTATTGTTGGTTGTTTAACCACCTCTGTTTTTTGTGAACCATCATGTTTTAGTTAGCTTTTCTTTTCTCCCATGTGAAATCTGTATTTCCATTTGAACTACTTTTTATTGCTCCCATGTGAAATCTGTAAACAATGTGAACTGGACTAAAGTAGTGAGGAATTGGAAATAGCTGAATGTTGTGCTTAGGCAGTTAGCATATAAACTTGGGTGCCTACCTTATTTTCTGGAATTTTAGCTTCCATTACTTCCATCCATTTTCATTAATTAATGTTGATGCACTTAGATTGATTTGCTAAGTTGCAACAATTTGTTGTCTTTGGCAGATGGATAGAAGCTGGATTAGACAAGGAGTTAGAAAGTTTTCGAAAGAACATATGAAAGGAGTTGATGATTTCATGGCATTTGTTCAGGCAAATTTTGCCAACGATGCTCACATTCTTTGCCCATGTTGTAAATGCCTCAACCGTCCAAGAATGGCTCAAGGAAGAGTGGAAGATCATCTGCTTCTTAATGGGATGTCTGGCACATATGATAGATGGATATATCATGGAGAACCTTTAGACAGACAACCTCAACATTTTGAAGCTGCTACAGAGGCCCCTCATATGATGGGTGGTGGTGATGCTGGCATTGATTTCATGGAAAAGGTTTTGCGAGATAATGTTGTTTTGGAGGAAGAGGATGGGCATGAAGATGATAGGATTCCTGACCTATTGAAGGATTTGTATGATGCTGAAGATCGTGCTGATGGACAGAAATCGTTGTTTGCTGAGGTGTTAGAGGAGGCGAAGCGCGCAGCTCGTGAAGGGGGTAAATTTTCAAGATTTACCTTCACCGTGAAGTTACTCCACATCAAGTCTTTCTACCGGATTAGCAATGTCGCATTCAACACAATACTCCGTCTTTTGAGCTTGCAATTCCATGACAGTTGTGTTCCCAGATCTTATGATGAAGCATTGAGCATAATCCACAGGCTGGGGTTAGGTTATGTGTCAATACATGTGTGCCCAAATAACTGTGTCTCGTTTCAGAAGGATTTAGCAAAGCATGACAACTGTCCAAAATGCAATGCATCTAGGTGGAAAGATGCTGATGGGAAGAAGTCAATACCAGAGAAGGTACTGAGGCACTTTCCCTTGATACCAAGGCTGCAGCGGATGTTCATCTCGAAGAAATCATTGCGTGAGGTACAGTGGCACAAGCTGAAGCGGCAACCTGTGGACAATGAGCTGAGCCATCCAGCGGATGGAGAGGCATGGAAAGAGTTTGACCGTATACAGTTTGATTTTGCTGCAGATACAAGGAACATAAAACTTGGCATTGCCACAGATGGGTTTAATCCGTTTGGGAACATGAGCACATCTTATAGCATGTGGCTAGTTTTTGTGGTGCCGTACAACCTGCCACCATGGGCATGCATGGATCAGTCCAACTTCATGATGTCATTGCTTATCCCGGGTCCAGATTCTCCAGGAAAGGATTTTGATGTCTTTATGGAGCCCCTTGTAGAAGAACTGCTCCAGCTCTGGACTGGTGTACCTATATACGATGCCTTGAGTCCGGAAGAAAAGTTCAATCTACGTGCTGCGATCATATGGTCCATCCATGCTTTCCCGACTCTGCACACTCTGTCTGGGAGGATCACAGCGGGTTATCAGGCTTGTGTCCATTGTGACAAAGACCCTTGCTCAAAGAGAATAAGGAGCAAGATATGCTATATTGGGCACCGCCGCTTTCTTCCCCGAAACCATCGCTGGCGAAGAAGCAAAGATTTTAATGGTGAGAATGAAACCCGTGACAAGCCAACTGAATTCACTAAAGAAGAGCTGGAGCAGCAACTTGAAAAGGTGAAAGATGTGAGACCAGGAAAGCTGGCGAAGAAAAGAAAGCGTGAGGAAGGTCAATGTTGGGACCTGCCATACTGGGCTGATCTGAAATTAAGGCATAATCTCAATGTAATGCACATTGAGAAAAACATATGCGAGAATATGCTAGGGACGTTTCTGAACATTGAAGGGAAGACAAAGGACACGGTTAGTTCTAGGCTTGATTTGGAGGACATGGGCATAAGAGAAGATTTGCATCTACAACACAATGAAGATGAAGATTCATTTGAAATTCCACGAGCATGGTACACAATGAATAAAGAACAAAAGCTTGCATTCTGTGAATTCCTAAGAGCGGTGAAATTTCCAGATGGTTATGCTACTAACCTAGCAAAGTGTGTTACTTCTGATGGATTCAAACTTTCAGTACTGAAAAGCCATGATTGTCACATCCTCCTCCAAAGGATTTTACCGGCGGGCCTCCGAGGAATCATGCACAAGGATATATATGAAGCGGTTGCTGAGCTGGGAAATTTCTTTAGAGAACTGTGCTGCAAAACCCTCAAGTTAAATGTCTTGGAAAGACTTGAAAAAGAAATCCCAATTATTCTTTGCAAGCTCGAGAAGATTTTCCCTCCAGCTTTCTTCACCGTGATGGTCCATTTGGTGGTGCACTTACCCAAAGAGGCAATGCTTAGAGGCCCTGTGCAATACGGTTGGATGTACCCAATCGAAAGAAGGCTGCTTACTTGTAAGCGTTATGTGCGAAACACAGCAAGACCTGAAGGTTCTATTGCTGAAGCATATGTCATTGACGAGTGCTTGACTTTTTGCTCTAGATACTTTGGTGATGTGGAAACAAGATGGAACCGGCCGGGCAGAAATAGAGAGCGGTCTGATTCGCAAAGTGGTGATGTCTCTGTTTTCAACCATGATGTGAACTTTCTTGGAGCCTCACAATACTTGGAGGCTGGTGATGAGTATGACAAGATGGTTTGGTTTGTGCTCAGCAATTGCGCCGAGGTTCTACCATATATTGAGTATGTTATATCTTGTGCACTCATTATATATATATATATATATATATATATATATATATATATTTTGCTTGGGTTGGCACCAGCCTAATGTTTTAATTGACATGTTTTGTTGGCATTGTAGGAAATGCAAGGAAGAGTTAAATCAGGAAGAAAGCAATATCAATGTTGATAAAAGGGTTGCCAAGGTGTTTGATAATTGGTTTAAGAATCATGTGAGATCTTTAGCCACATGTTTTATGTTTTCTGTGTTATTCACCCATTGTTAAATACCATTGTTTGCTAAATGGTTTATTTGTGCAGATTGGAAAGTTGCATGAGGAGAAGAAGGTCAGTGATGATCTATTTGCTTTGGCATGCTTACCGGATAAGCGAGTGAGAGGGTATTCAGCATGCATTGCTGACGGTGTCCAGTACCACACCGTTGACCGCGAGGAAAAAAGGAAGACACAGAATAGTGGAATCCTCACTGAGGGGTCACATGATGGTGAGATCATTGACTTCTATGGTCAGTTGAGAAGCATCGTAGAGTTGCAGTACAACTCTAGTGGAGGCATCCATCGCTCGGTTGTCTTATTTCGCTGTGACTGGTTTGAGATTGGTAGCAAGAAGAGGAGAGACTCTTTTGTCAAATATGATGGCCACTTCAAAAGCATCAACACTGCAAGGTGCTGGTATAAGAGTGATCCCTTTATTCTAACAACACAAGCAACAATGGTGTTTTATCTGCCAGACACTCTTTTGCACGGAAAATGGCGAGTTGTGCAAAACTTTCAGCACAGACACTTGTGGAGTGTGACTGAAACTGAAGTGGAAAAGGGCCCCGGTGATGGTGGACTAACATACCAAGATGATGACTCTACGGAAGTTCCGTTGCAAGCTGATGATGACTCTATGGAAGTTCCGGTGCAAAGCAGAGTGCGAAGGGACCGGGAACGTGTGATCGTTGGTGCTGCAACAGTTGAAGGCATCAAGAAAAGAAGAAAGGTGGTAGCGGATGAACATGAGAGCGAGGATGAGGAAAACTGGACTGATCATACTGTGCTGCAATATTGTAGTGATGATGAGGAAAACAGGAGTGGGCATAGAGTTCCTTGTTTTCGTATCGACGACGATGAGTAGCGAATGGACTAGCAAAGGTAAATACTATTACTTCATGTTCTTTGTTTTGGTATCTGTGACCTGATGTGATCAATCTTCTCTCCAGGTAGAAAAATGCTTGAAGATTCTAGGAGCAAAATGATGTGATCCTGATGGTTGTAGAAAAATGATGTGATCCTGATGGCTGTAGCAATATGGAGCAAAATGATGTTTTAAGATTCCAGCAGCAAAATGTAGTTTTTGTAATATGGAGCAAAATGTAGTTTTTGCAGCTGTTATGCTTGCTATTTTGAACTGATTTGAGATGTTATGTTTCATGAAGTTTTTTTGAACTGAATTGAGATGCTGTGTTCTGATGGCATGGAGCTGAAGATGCTATTTTTTTAACTGAATTTTGGTCAGAACTGAATGTTTAACTGAATTTTGCTTCAACTGAATGTTTAACTGAATTTTGCTTCAGTGAGCAAAAAATATGCGCCTGCGGGGACTCGAACCCACGACCATGCGCTTGTTTCACTATGTTACTACCACTGGGCTAGGAAGAGATTACTGGTCTTCCACTCTATGCCAACCCTTTTAAATATATCAAACTAGTCAAGTATCAAGCACGCACCTCACTGACAAGTGGGCCACTCGACCCACTCGCTGACAAGTGGGCCATTTTGCCATTGTACCCAAGCTACCAAAAATATGCGCGCGGCCAAAAAAATTGCGCGTGCGGGGGCTCGAACCCACGACCTGGCGCTTATTTCACTGTGTTTCGACCACTGGGCTAGGAAGAGGCTGTTGTTTCACATGTTTTTCCCACCCTTTTTAATATATCAAACCAGTCGACCCGCTCCCTCTGATAAGTGGACCCGCTCCCTCTCTTTTCCCCACTTCTCTGATAAGTGGACCCGCTCCCTCTCTTTTCCCCACTTCTCCTCACCACTCGACCCACTCCTCCTCTCCATCGACGACGCCGCCCACCGCCGCCGGCTCCTTCCTCTCCCACCGCCGGCCTCCCCACCACCGCCGGCTCCTTCCTCTCCCACCGCTACCGACTCCTTCCTCTCCCACCACCGCCGACTCCTTCCTATCTCTCCCAACGTATGAATGCTTCCTCTCTCTCTCCTTCCTGGTTGGATTAGTTTTCTGCTACTGGTTATATTAGGGTTCTTGCCGTCGCCTAGATTGGATTAGATTAGGTAGGGATTGGATTAGGGTTTGATTTGGTTAGGGTTTGATTGGGACTGCATTAGATTATATTAGGGTTGGATTAGATTAGGGTTTGATTAGTGGGAATTGATTCAGTTAAGGATTATGCTATCAAGTATTCAGTTAAGGATTCAGTTAAGGAATTAGATAAGGCAGCAAGTATGAGACACTTGTATGAGCATTATCAGGCAGTGTCAGAAATGTAATTATGAGACACTTGTATGAGAATTAGACAAGGCAGCAAGTATGAGACACTTGTATGAGCATTATGATGTCAAGTTTGCATATGTGTGCATCATGTACTGTGATTATGCTAGCTCAAAAGGTTGAGAAAGGCCAGTGTCAGAAATGATCATAATCTCTTGATGATGCATGAAGTATTTCCTGCTATAATTTTCTTGCATGAAGTATTTCCTGCTATGTAGCTGTACACTATTGGTCCATTTATAATAGATATGGTTCTGGTCAATTTATATTGCTGTGTTTTGGTCAATTTATAGTAGATTTTAGTGTTGTTGATGTTGGTGGTCACCTGATGATGTTGCTGTTGCTGTGTTAGTTTACTATGCTATTGATGTTGTTTTTCAGAGAAGTGAGATGGCTGGCTTGGAAGGTTTCGAGTTCTTCGAGATCGTAATTGAGAAATCCACTCATTTCTTTATCATCACTCTGCTGTCTAGTGCTTGATTGCCACAATTAACCACTGCTTGACCCTCGCTGCAGAGGCTGCCTGACAAGTTTGCAAAGATGCTCGCCGGCCGTGAGACCCACAAAGTGAAGCTGCGGGAGGCCGGCAGCGGGCTTCACAGGCTGTGGGACGTGTCGGTGGTGTTTAATGGTGAAGGCCACATGTACCTAGGGCCCGGCTGGGAGCATTTCGCCCGCGCCCATGAGCTACAGCTCGGGTACTTCCTTGTCTTCCTCTACGACGGCGACACCATGTTCACCATGAAGATGTTCGACAACACCATGTGCCGCATGTACTACCAGCACGACGACGATGCCAGTAAGCTCTCTGCCTCTCTTCTTCCTGTCCTTTTGGCTTCCTCTACCTGCACGACGACAACACCATGTTCACACTTTGTTGCATTTGGCCAGGCAATGGGAGCAGCAGCGGGGATGACGAGGAGCAGAGCGGGGATGATGACGAGGAGCAGAGCGGGGATGACGAGGAGCAGCCTATTCTGGCTGACGACGAACATGCTATGGTGGTGGCCGACAACGACCCTGCTATGGTGGTGTCGGATGACGACCTTGCTATGGTGGTGGCGGACGACGACCTTGCTATGGTGGTGGCGGACGACGACCTTGCTATGGTGGTGGCGGACGACGACCTCGCGATGGTGGCGGCGCCTGCAATCCCACAGCTTGGCGACAGGACCATGCCAATTGTGGTAGAGGAGTACATCCGCGTTCGGATTCGCCACTCTGAGCGCATCAGGTTGATGAAGGAGAAGAAGGAGGAGTGAAGATGTTAAGAAGGTGTTCAGCATGTTAGGTTTAAGCTTGTTAGTGTAATATGAACATGTCAATGTTAAGTATGTCAGGTTTAATTTTGTGCATGCTCATGGATGTTGTATGACAGTGTCATCTAAACAAGTCATGTTTTTAACAATGAATATTCAGTTTGGTAATTGATGGGAATTGAAATTTTTTATGCATGCTCATGGATGAAAGATAAAATTATGGGTTTTTGTGCATGCTCCTGTATGAAACAATATAAGTTTCATTTTTTGAATGCGAAAAACATGACTCAAACCCTAGCCACGGACGACCGCCGTGACTAAATCCGCCGGTTTTTGAAAACACCGTAAAAATTCAAAAACCATTTTTTATTTTTTGAATGCAAAAGACATGCGTTTTTCGTGAAGCGGCTACAAGGAGGGGCACCCCAAACGGCGCCATTCCATGTCTATCTCAAAGTAGACCCTATTTTACGGACGGTCGCCAAAAAGCATGCATTTCCGACCCTCGTAGCTACTCCCGGCAATTCGGACCACCTTCGGCCGATTCAGCTGGAACCGGCTGGAATTTGAACTGCGGGTCCTCCATAGCTTGCCCGTTATTTTCACTAAAAATGATTTTTAGCTTCACAGGTAGGCATTCCATCACAGAATCGACAACAGATTTGCACGACTCAAACCCTGGCCACGGACGGTCGCCGCGAGAAAATCGGCCGGTTTTTGAAAACACCGTAAAAAATTCAAAAAAAATCAAAAAAATGGGAGACCTCCGCATCACATCATCAAATGTGGCCTACCAACTAGCAAAAATACTAAACTTGCAATACCGGCGTTTTCTTGAAAAAGTGTTCTCAAAAACAACCTACCACGAACGAAGATTCATGCCTTTCAAGCCAAACTAGCAATGATATGGCCGCATCCGTTGAATAGTTTCTGATAATATGCCCAAATTGGGCGCATGCCTCCGTCTTGTGATGGCAAACAATGTTGCCAAAGCGAGGTTCCAACTTGTTTAACAAAAAAACCATTTTTCATTTTTTGAATGCAAAAGACATGCGTTTTTCGTGAAGCGGCTACAAGGAGGGGCACCCCAAACGGCGCCATTCCATGTCTATCTCAAAGTAGACCCTATTTTACGGACGGTCGCCAAAAAGCATGCATTTCCGACCCTCGTAGCTACTCCCGGCAATTCGGACCACCTTCGGCCGATTCAGCTGGAACCGGCTGGAATTTGAACTGCGGGTCCTCCATAGCTTGCCCGTTATTTTCACTAAAAATGCTTTTTAGCTTCACAGGTAGGCATTCCATCACAGAATCGACAACAGATTTGCACGGCTCAAACCATAGCCATGGACGGTAGCCGCGACGAAATCGGCCGGTTTTTGAAAACACCGTAAAAAATTCAAAAAAATCAAAAAAATAGGAGACCTCCGTGTCACATCATCAAATGTGGCCTACCAACTAGCAAAAATACTAAACTTGCAATACCGGCGCTTTCTTGAGCTACTCGGTATGATTTTAACCATGATTTCTACAAAGTTTACAAAAAAACCCTATTTTTTCTACACCCAAACCCAAAAGGATTTCCCTCCCACACCAAAATTTTCCCTCCACCAAAATTTCCCTCTCCCAAAATTTCCCTCCACTCCCTCTCCTCCCTCTCCCACTACCACGCGGGATCCCCTCCCCTCCCCTCCCAAAATTTCCCCTCTCCCCGACGAACCCTACCTTCTCCCTCCCTGCTCCGCGCCGCCCCGCTCCCACTGCCCACCTCCCCACCATAGCGCCGCCCCTCCTCTCCACCATAGCGCCGCCCCTCCTCTGCTCCGCCCCGCACCTCCCTGCTCCGCGCCGCCCCGCTCCCACTCCCTCCCCTCCTCCGTGCCGCGGACTACATCGACGACTACGGCGGCCGCATCGACTACATCAACGACGACGGAGGCTACATCGACGACGGCGCGATCGACGACGACCACCGCTGCATCGTCAACATCATCTCCCCCTAGGTACTTCTCCCCTTGATCCATCTCCCCTCCTCTTGTGGATCCACCTCCCCTCTAGTGGATCCATCTCCCCTCTAGTAGAGCCCCCTCATGGGTTAGGATATTCTAGGGTTTGGGTGGTTCGTTTATTGTTGCGTGGGGATGATCTCCCTCTAGTTCATGGGGTTAGGGTTAGGGTTCATGGGGTCAGGGTGGTTCGTGATTCGTTTGGTCCTCTAGTTCATGATCTCCCTCTAGTTCATGGACCTCCTGGTGGTTCATTTGGTCCACTTCATGGTTTAGGGTTCATGATTTTAGGGATGGGGATGGATGGGGAGTGGAGAAGAGGGTTGGACTGGGTCGGAGAAGTTGAGCTGGGCGGAGCCAACGAGGCTGCAGGGGGAGACAAGCAAGGTGTGATTCTGTCGGGGTTTCGGCCGGATCTCCCTCCCTCACGGCGAGGCTGCAGATGGGGATGGATGGGGAAGTGGATGATGTCTGGTTGATGGTGCTTGTATCAGTACATGCTTGTGTATGGTTCAATTACTCAGCTAGCATAGATGGTGAATTAGGTTTCCAACAGCACTTCCAAAAGAAGCTACTTGCTTCCTTGTTTGTATCAACAGTACTTTCTTGTTTGTTGCCCTTCAATTTCCTTCCTTGTTTGCTTGTTACTGTCAGTAGCACTATGCTTTTTTCTATCAGTAGCACTTTCCATGCTTGCTTGCTTGTATTATGCACTTTGCTTGCTTGAATTTGGGTTAGTATGAACATGTACTTGATTGCTTGTAGCACTTTGCTATCAGTAGCACTACTGGGGTTTGTAGCAGTGTTCTTCTTTCACGATATGTGCATGAAGCTTGTGTTTTTCTTTCCAGTGAACACGGGAATGCTTAGTACTTATTGTGGTATTGGAATTCCTGCTGTGTTAAGGCAGTATGACTAGTTTTAATATATACTAGATTGGTGCTAGATAATTCTGATTGCTGTAATATACAAGGTTGATTCTAATTGTCAAAATGTCTTAACTTGTGTCATCTAGTCTGTAGCCATTTTTGGTGTGTAGAGACAACATAATCAATAGTTGAGTATAGTTTTTTCATCTGCTTTTGTACTGCTGCAAGTATAGTTGTTTCATGCTTTACCAGTGGCAACACCTAGTTGTTTTGAAGGTCCTCATGATATACTCGTCTAGCTTCCTGTCAGACTGTCTAAGCATGTGTACATGACACCAATTCACTAGTTCATGTTGCTTGCTTGCTAGCATACATGTTGCTTGCTGGCATACATGCTTAATTAGGGTTTCCATCAGCATTACTTGCTTGTATCACTAGCACTTGGAGAAGAATCTACTTGCTTGCTTATTAATTAGGGTTTGTATCAATAGTACTTGCTTCCTTCTCTTCATTTTCCTTCATTGCTTGCTTGTTTCTATCAGTAGCACTTTGCTTGCTTGTTTCTATCAGTAGCACTTTGCTTGCTTGCTTGTATTAGTAGCACTTATGCACTTTGCTTACTTGCTCCTAGTGTACATGCATGCTTGTTTGGTGCACTTACATGTTTTCTTAATTAATAACACTAGATCACTGTATTGTTTATCCATCAAGTTCGTTTCACATGTATTACATGTATGTGCATGATGGTCCAAGTGCTTTCCTTTATTGATACAAGTGCATCATTTTACTTTATCCCTGTTCTATCTGATTGTTGTTTATTCTATTTTGCAAGAACCACCTCAAGATCATCCATGGCAAGGAGGACAAGGTCAAGCATGAGGCCAACCGTTGGTATGCAACTTGCTCCTTGTGGCCAGTTTCATAAAATCTGTGTCTTAATATGCTAAGTGAAATGTATTGCTGCAATCTGAATAAGCTGGCTTAATTGTGCCTCTGTGCTGTTAGTCTTCCTTACCTGAATAACTAGGATTAAATGATAATAAAATTTCATAATATATGTTTGGCTGCCTGTCCATGCATTCCAAACATTCACCTAATAGTTATGTTTCCTGTATCATGCAAAGAAGAGCCTCTCACTGAGTACGAGAAGGTTAGGGCTAGAAATATCATGAGGAACAATCGGATGTTCCAGTCCCTTGGCATCGGTGCAATAGCATCGATGATTAGGAAAACAAATGGTGTACAAGAAGGTAGAAGTGATGAGGTTTAAGAGGGTAGTGGAGTTATCAATGATGACCCAGAGTACAATCCTAAGGAGGATGAAGTTATTGATGGAGAGGAAGTGGATGATGTTGTAGTCAACAGGATTGTTAAGGTGCAAACTCTGTCTTGCTTGGAGGGTTGGGGTTCTGTTATTCTATGTTATTCCTTGTGCTCACATATTTCTCTTGTGATCTAATGCTTTTTTCCGTGCTGTTTATATGAGGCACTGAAGGAATCTAGGACAAAGAGGCCTGGTGTTAAGAAGACAGTCAGCAAGAAGCACAAGAGCTCAGAAACATCTCCTGCAATGCCTCCAGGAAGGGTGATGGCCCCAGCTCCAGGACAAAAAAAGAGGATACTGGAACCTGATGAACCTGCCCTTGATAGAGTCACAATGCAGAAAGAAAGGATGGTGACTGCGACGGACCATCAGGAAAGTATGCTGCGCATGGACTCTCCAACCTCGGTGCAAACGGGTGATGAGTTTCCACCCATCGATGAAGGAACCACTCTCAGCATGGATGGAAATGGCACTGTCTGCCTAGATGAAGCAGGAACCATCTGCATTGATGAAGCAGGCACTGTCCACACAGACCTCAGCCCTGTTGCACCTTCTATTGACAGGAACGCTGTCATCAATGAAGAAGAACAGCAGCTTGTGCTTCAATCAGGCAAGTTGACCTTTGCAATGCTATCTTTTACTAGTGCATTTTCCAAATGGAATGATCATGTATGCTTTTGTTGATTCCTGCATTTGTCAATTTCTATTCTAATTTATGAGTTCAGTTTCATTTTCAGATGCAATGACTCCCAAGACTAGACTTAGAAAGGGCAGAGGGCTAGAGAGGATCACCAAGTCGCTTGGTAGCAAGGTGCCTATCCAAATTGCCGAAGGGATGATTCGTCCAGAGAAGCCTCTGCAGGCAGAAAAGCTTGCTTCTGAGTGTGGACTCGTTGCAAAAAGCCATCTTCCGGTTCTTCCTCACTTCAAGCTATACAAAAAAATGCTAGTCTATTGGAGAACTACATTGGAAAAGTTGTTGTAAGCTACTTGTTTCATAGTTAATGTGCTATCTATTTTCTGTTACACCTATGCATGATCACTAATAATGTTCCTACCTTGTTTGCTATCTTGGTAGGCAAATTTTGAGATGAACACCGACTCGGAGACCATCAAGACCTCATGCAAAGATATTCTGCAGAAATATTCAAAGAAAACATGCCATCAGATCAAGAAGAAGTATTTTGATACCGTAGCCGCAAATAAAGTCGGCATTAAGTCTCCGGTGCCTGATCTAACGGATGGTGAATGGCAAGCTCTGGTGGAGATGTGGTCTACCCCAAGACACAAGGTTTGTCTCTGCTTTGTTTGATGCTTTATGTTCTGCACATGATATGCTAGTGCTAGATCATGCTGACAGTATGCTTTTTTGTAGGAAACCTGTTTGTCGAACAAGATGAATCGACAAAAAGTCATGTACAATCAAAGAACTGGTTCCAGGCACTACACAACACACATTTTTGCCACTGTGAGAACTCTTCTCTAGAGACCTTACCTTTGGTTCCTCATTGAGTAACATTTCTGATTCTTGCTGAATAACATTTTGATTTTTGTTGAAAAACATTTCAGAAAGAAGAGCGTAAGGGTGAGGAGCTGTCTGCGATTGACTTGTTTAAGGCCACCCACAACAGCAAGAAGCACAGGTTTTCGGAGCCAGTCAAGACTGCTATAGTAAGTCACTCCATGCTTTGCCCTGTTTGATTCACAGCCAGCTTTGAAGCTTTGATGATTTGATGTTGTTTGACTCGGAGCCAGTCAAGAACAGCATGCTATGTTCCATCCTTTGATGTTGTTTGATAGTTCAACAAAGATATCAGAACTTGCTGTAGCTATTTGATGCATTTTTTATGATATGATGAAATTTGATCTGAATGTTAGTTTGATGATCGTCTCACTCGGGAAGCCATCTTATATAGAACCACCATTCTAGGCTCAATGAAGTGATCATATTGTTTCAATTGCATGTCTCCAGGTCACTAGTCATCATCTTCTTGTATAGATTTTGTGTCCTGGTTTGATTACTTCAAATAATCCATTTGTGTGCTGGTTTGGTTTCTCTTGCTTGGTTTGGTTTGCAAAATGTGAAATAGATCTCCCACTAATGCCTATCATTTTCCTCCATATGCTAGCTTGAGATGGAAAAAATGAAGGAAGCGCCGGTACCAGAAGGTGAAGAGCCAAAGTCTGCTGTTGAAATTGTCGAACAAGTCCTCAAGACCAAAGCTAAGGAAAGCACATTCCTCAGGAATGTTGGGCTCCAGTCATCTAGGAACAACTCCGGCAAAGTTGCTGCTCATGTTCGTGACCTTGAGCACAAGCTGGAGAGGTCCGAGCTTCAAGCTGAACTGGTGCAAGAAGAATTGGCGGCAATCAAGATGAAGGCGAAAGAATCTGAAGCTGCACGCGACAAGGAACTTGAGCTGCTGCGCAAGAAGTCTCAAGAACAGGAAGAGAAGTTAGCCCACTTGATGGCTCTCTTTGGAGCTAAGGTAGTTTGATGGCTGTGCTTTGAACCTCTTTGTGTTTGAGCTAAGGTAGTTGTTGCATTTTGAACCTGTGAACCTGGGAGCTGAGAACTGTTGCATTTTGTTGCATTTTGCTGAGAGCACATGGATCCTGTGAAGTTATGTGATCACTTGTGAACCTGGGCCTTTCTATGAAGTTATGTGGATCATTTTGTTTATTTTCTGTGAAGTTATGTCGATCACTTGTGCACCTGGGCTTGTGGATCACTTGTACACCTGGGCCTTTCTGTTTATAGTTATGCAAAATGAGAACCTGGGCTCTAAAAAGGCCAAGGCCCAAACAAGAATTAGACCAAAAAGGCTTGGGCCTAAAAAAGAAATGATTGTAAGAAAAAAATATAAAAGGCTGCATAACAGAAAATAAAAAGGCCGAGGCCCAAATTCGAACTAGACTAAAAAGGCTGTGGCCCAAAACAATAGTGGAATATAAAAAAATCATCAGAAAAAGGCTCCATTCCCAGAAATAAAAGGCCAAATTATTGGGCCAGGCCCATGCAGATAAGCAAAATAAAGAGAAAAAATAATGAAATGGGCTGAATTATTGGGCTTGGCCCATCAAGACAGCTGAAATGGACCGAGCTGATTCTATTTTACGACCTTTTCATTTGGTCGTAAGTTTGCCACGTCAGCTTGCCACGGTGGATCTGACGTGGTGTGGTCGGATTGCTAGTGACCAAAACAGTTGGTCGTTAAATCTACGACCTTTTTTTTGGTCATAAACGTTTGCGACCATTCCAGAAGAAAGGTCGCTATAGTCAGTTTACGATGACCAGCTTTTGACCTTGTGTTTTTGGTCACAAAAAGGTCATAAATGGAAATTTGTGACCATTCAGTGACCAATAGTGGTGGTCGTAAGTTGACATATTTCTTGTAGTGTATATAGCAATATTCGAGAATGTTTTTGCCGAATCTCTAAAGGTGTCCGGCGTTGCACTGCGAGACTTATGCTGGAAAAACACAAATGTTTAAATCTGCCATAGTCTTGGAAAACCAAAAAATTCAGTAAAAACTTGACATCCGAACTAGATCAAGTGTTCGGTGCCAATCCGAAAATTGGTCTTAGAAAAAAATTGTGCTTCTGTCGTGCTTTAACATGACACATCCGCTCTCAAGACTTCAAGCGGGTCAGCCTATGGCTTCATGCTTCTTATCCCGAAGGCGGAGTGCTTCTTTGAGGCCAGTTTAGTAAACTAAACTCGAGTGGCTTTAGAGAGAAGCTAGGCTATCCGGCTATTGATCATGCACTCGAGTTGAAAAAGGAGCGATAGAAAAAGACTTTGCAACGACCAAGAAGAAAACGCATTTACTATAAAATGGCTCATATAAATTTTAAGAGCCCCCAGTTAACATGGGTAAGGGGAGTTTCTTTTAACAAACAATGTATGTGAGCATGGTCTAACCGAACACAAGTTAAAAATTTAAAACTTCTGAGCATGAAAGCGACTTACCTGGTTAATGTGTTCGGCATTGATGACGCGGTCCGAGCTTGAAGCGGGACAAGGTTCCATCCCCCAATTCTGTCCCAAGGTGGCGGAGCGAAGAGCTCAACACTCCGAAGTGGTGACATAGCGCGACCAATGCAGGCCGGCAGAGTGACGCTGAAGTCCCCGGCGTGGGTTAATGAAGTGATGACGAAGCCCCCCTTCCAGCCGAGGTGACAACACTGCCTAACCCGGATCTTTTACATGTGCACAAAAATAGTGCAAACCAGAGATAATAGTAATAATAATAAATTAAAAAAGGTTGCATGATTAATAATTTATGCAAAGTGAGTAATAAAAGAAATATGGCCCGTGCACCGAACACCCGATGAGGTAGGACCCTCCTGATGATGCTGAAGTCCCCGAGGCAACCGAACATGTCGGTATGGCAATTTGATCAACAAGGTGATCACGCGAGCCGATTTATGTCGATTGGGCGACAACGTCGGCTTGCCGAAGTGACCGCGTGACGTAGTCGAAGTTGAGTACACATGTAAAATAGTGTAGTCCAACAATAATAATATACATATATAAAAATCCTTATGTAATTAATTTACGCAAGATATTTTATTTAAAAAAATTGTGGCCTGGCGCCGAAGTCAATGTCGATGCAAAGCGTCGGCGTGTTGCGGTAAAGGCGTGGCAAAGCCTTAAATCACAGGTCGGTCTGAGTTCCAGATGCGGCGTTCGCCAAACTATGCATGGAAACTGATCGAACCACCACACGACCATTGTTAATGCGGTCGCCATCTGATAGACCTGTGTACATATGATGGAACAAGGAAGAGTAATAATTCCTTGGGAAAAATAAACCCAAAGAAGCAAAAATTGCTAGGATTGACAGCACCTGGTTTATTTGTCGTAGCAGTCTGAGGAAAAATGACTCCCAAAATAAGGACTCGGTCCGCACACCCATTGCCTGATGGGCGGTGAAGCGACGGCATGGCAATGCTGGTAAAGGTTGGCTCACCGAGGCAAAGCCCACGGTCTTGCTAACATGACGAAGGTGGTCGGTTGACGACACCGAATTCTCCGGAGTAGGTTGATGAAGGGATGGCGAAGCCCCCGATCTAGCTGAGATGACAGAGCGGGTTGGTAAGGAGACATTGCAGCTGCCATGTCAGCCGAGGTGTTGAAGTAGTTCGGCGTGATGGGCATTGGCTTGAAGAAGCAACAATGCGGACATGATGACACTGGTCATACCTTGTGACACGGTCAATGCCAGATTGATGAAGTGACCGAGCGGCGATGTTGGCGTGCCTCACCCGTGCAATCCGTGGGGCGATGTGTTGATGATGATTTAGCCTTCGTGATGCCGACTCTTCTTCGGATTGCCGAGCTGATGATCCGAAGAAGCTGAGCTCGGCTCAACAAAGCGGTGACGTGTCTATATCAGGTCGGCAGCCATGGAGCAACGTTGCCGGGCTGGTTTGACACCGACGCGATGGTGAACATCATATTAGAAAAGACTTTAAAATTAGTGGGATGTGTTTGATAACAACACACAATACCCCATACAAAACTTCCTTCAAAAAGGATGTTTGAAATCCCATTCATTAAAAAGATGAACTCGGGTCGGATTCGTTCTCGCGCAGAAAATAGATCTGAAAAAGTGATGCACTAATCGGAAGGTTCCCGGAGTTTGGACGGTCGGATCAAGCTGAAATTTTGAGGGGTGGTAGATAGAGGAATTCCGCAGCTGATCAATGGTTGGATCTTCCAAAGGACGTCTGAGCTAGGTGCTGGACACCACGCTCCAAACTCGTCCAGATTCCCGTCCAGATTCGACGGGGCTCTAGTAAATCGGAGACCGACGGAGATTGCTCCATCGGAACATGACAAAATTTTACAGGTTTGTTGTAGACTCAATTCCGCACAATTCCACCAAAGGAATCATCAAAGAAATACTTGAGGAGGTGGTGGTACCGGATACAAGTTCGCTGTTTGAAAAAATAGCACGGTCACCCGAGGGCAATGTTGATGTTGAGCCCACAAGCTCCATGGATGATTCGTCAATGATCTTGATAGAGATCGGATTTGATGTTGATGAAGGCCCTCGTGCGAACATGATGATTGGAGGTAGGGCATAGTCCTTGGTCAAGCCAAAGTGACCAGTCGAGGCGGCGCGAAGACGCTGACGTCGTAGTTGATCTGCAGGCGAGCCATTGATCCTCTTGTCGACCACACTGCGAAACTCTCAAAGAAAGCACCATTGTCGGTGTCAAAACCGGCAGATCTCGGGTAGGGGGTCCCGAACTATACATCTGAGGATCGAAGGTAACAGGAGACAAGGGACACGATGTTTACCCAGGTTCGGGCAATCTTAATGGAGGTAATACCCTACTTCCTGTTTGATTGATCTTGATGAATATAGAGATTACAAGAGTTGATCTACCCCGAGATCATATGTTGTGGTCTAGACCCTAGGGGTATGATGACTAATGTCATAATAATCTATCGACTAGCCTGGCCTTGGCTTATATAATGCACCAGAGGCCTAGGATAACAAGAGTCCTAGCCAAATGCATTGGTGGAGAGGAGTCCTTGTCTTGATCACCAAGTCCTGTGGAATACTCCTTGTCTGCAGCATGGGCTGCCTGAAGTGGCCCATGAGTGAACCACCATGGTGGTCCTCGACCCGATCCACCTGGTCGGGAGACGATGTGGTGAGTACCCCCTAGTCCAGGATACCGTCAGTAGCTTCAAACTGATCAAGATATGCTCAACGACAGATGGACTAATGTTCTGGAAGCCGAGGAGTACGGCCTCGAGCGCCCAACCAAAAGTTATCCGAAGCGCAAATTGCTACCTTAATTCGATGACAAGGTGCTGGAGCCCGTACCATCAGCGCGTAATGCGGCTGACCAATCACCAAGTGGCCGGGACAAAGTGGAAACTCAAGCCGATCACCAGCCCGTATGACCTTGCCGTAAAGGAAGAGATAAAACAGCTCGGGGATACACATATGACCTTCGGCAGGACCTAGACAGTAGAGTAGGAAAGACCAGATTGATTTACGGATCGCGGGGGCATGCCCCGACACATGACGACGGCTATCTAGCCGGACGTGACAAGCATAATCACGCCCGGGCCAAAAACTGCAGACGGACTCGATCCGAGCTACGTCGCGACGTGGCCCGATATAGAGGCTCCACACACCACCTTTACTTCACTGATGAAGTAATGGAGCACGAATTCCTAGAAGTGTTTAAACCCATGAACATCGAATCATATGATGGGACAATAGACCCCGTGGTATGGATTGAAGATTTTATTCTCCATATTCATATGGCCCGCGGTGATGATCTTCATGCCATCAAATACCTCCCACTAAAACTCAAGGGACCAGCTCGGCACTGGCTGAACAGCCTGCCAGAAAACTCCGTTGGCAGCTGGGAGGACCTGGAAGACGCCTTCCGCGATAACTTCCAAGGTACATACATCGGACCTCCGGACGCCACTAACCTAAGTCACATAGTCCAATAGCCCCGAGAGTCAGCCAGGAAATTTTGGACTAGGTTATTAACTAAAAAGAACCAGATTGTCGACTATTCGGATGCCAAAGCCCTAGGGGCCTTTAAACATAGCATCCGCGACGAATGGCGCGCTCGACACCTCGGCCAGGAAAAGATGAAGTCCATGGCAGCCCTCATGGCACTCATGACCCACTTTTGCATGGGCGAAGATAGCTGGCTAGCCCGCAGAAATAACAATGCAAGCAAATCTGGCACCTCTAAGGCCAGAAATAGCAACGGCAAGCCCCAACGCAACAGACACAAGGATAGAAGCAACTATAACAATACCCATGACACGGCGGTCAACGTCGGATTCAGTGGCTCCAAGTCCGGCCAGCGGAAGAAGCCATTCAAAAGGAATGACCCTGGCTCATCCAGCTTGGACCGCATACTCGATCGTCCATGCCAGATACATGGCACGCCCGTTAAACCAGCCAATCACACCAACAGAAGCTGTTGGGTTTTTAAACAGGCCGACAAGTTAAATGCTGAGAACAAGGAGAAGGGGTCGCAAAAGCAAGGATGATGACGAGGAGCCCCGTCCACCGAACACAGGGGGACAGAAGAAGTTTCCCCCTCAGGTTAAAACGGTGAAAATGATATACGCTACCCATATCCCCAAGAGGGAGCGCAAGCGCGTGTTCAGGGACGTCTATGAGATAGAGCCAGTCGCCCCAAAATTTAGTCCATGGTCGTCATACCCAATCACATTCGATTGCAGGGACCATCCGACCAACATCCGTCATGGCGGTTCAGTCGCACTAGTCCACGACCTAATAATTGATGGATTCCACCTCACACGAGTCCTCATGGATGGTGGCAACAACCTTAACCTGCTCTATCAGGATACAGTGTGCAAAATGGGCATCGATCCATCAAGGATCAATCCCACAAAAACTACCTTTAAAGGAGTTATACCAGGTGTAGTGGCCCGCTGCACAGGCTCAATTACATTGGAGGTCGTCTTCGGATCCCCGGACAACTTGCAAAGCGAAGAGTTGATCTTCGATATCGTCCCCTTCCATAGTGGCTATCACGCACTGCTCGGACGAACCACATTCACTCGATTCAATGCGGTGCCACACTATGCTTATCTCAAGCTCAAGATGCCCGGACCACGTGGCATCATAATAGTCAATGGAAACACAGAGCGCTCCCTCCGTATCGAAGAGCACACCGCGGCCCTGGCAGCGGAAGTACAGAGTGGCCTTTTAAGGCAGAATTTTAATTCAGCGGCCAAGCTCCCGGACACTATAAAACGAGTCTGGACTACTCCGCGGCATGACAATCCGGCTCATCGGGAGTTAGACTAGCAATTTGACCTCCATCTCAGTCCCGGCCAAGTGGCGGCATACGTACCGCGCGTACATAACTACGCACCAAAAGTACCATGGGCAGAGACGGAGGCATAACCAGACTGTGGTCCATAATACGGCTCGACCTTCCCTGGACACACATACTTTCACGTTTCTTTTTCTCCTTTTCAGGTTTCTTTTCCACAGGCCCCTCGCGACGGCCTGCTCATCGGTCCTTTCGAAGGACGGATACACAAAGGTGGCAAGTAGCACAAATGCGTGGGGGGAATTTCTAGATGTTTTGCTCGGCGATCATTCTACCTGTTTTCAGGACCCACACGCAAGCTCCCCCTTGATCTTGGCATGTTAAATATCCCAGTTGCTTATTGCACTATTTGTACAAATACGCTTTGACATATTAATCAAATTATAATGAAAACAGTTTGCGGCCCAACTTATGTGGCATTAGCTTACTACTTCATCTTTGGCTATTCTTATCGATTGCACCCGTACACCTTGCTACGCTTTAAATTGGCCAAGGGCTTCACTGCACTCCATACTATGGCAACAAAGTCCGAACACCTTTATAGTACAGTTTGGCACCCCAAATTTTAGCATTATATGCATTGGCTCCGAATCATGTCTTTGGTCAATAGTTGAGTTGCCTGGCTCCTGTGCTTACTACCTTATGTTCCGCTGTATAGGCTAGGGTAGTAAAGGGAGAACTACTGTGATTGTGTTTCTGGTTTATCCGAGCAAACACCTTAGTAGAGACAGCCAAAAACTGACTCTCATGACATGGCGAGAGCTAGTCATCTATTCGGAGGTTCAACATCTTTTGCAATTTTTTCCACCTTATGCGACGGATCGGCTTTCATCGGATCAGGTGTTACAGCCCCCTAGTGCGGATTAAATAATAGCTAGGGGTTGTGCCTACATTTCTATTGTCAAACTCCTATGGCTAAGTGAGGGTGATAAAGCCACATAGTCCGATTGCCTCGTTCGTTGCGCTAAACACCTCCTTCAAGGACCAAACTTTTGGATCAAGAGTATTTAGATTCCATCCCGAACACCCCCGTACTACCTACATGGGGGCTGAAGTCGACAACTTGCCAACTCTCAGATTTAACAAAATGGCCGCACGGGAGGTAAAATAACAATCATTATATTACATAACTGCATCGTTTCATAATACAGGAGGTATAACATGAATATCTTCATTCAAAGATAATGTCTTTGAACACTGGCACTATACAATGCGGGATCCCTTCAGGACATCATCAAAATATCGCTCGGGCATGTGATGCTCCTTCCTCGCGGGCAGTCCCTCGGTCGCGAGATTGACGGCATCCATCTTCGCCCACTTCGCCTTGACACGGGCGAAGGCCATCCGCGCACCTTCGATACAGACCGACCGCTTGATGGCGTCAAGACGGGGGCAGGCATTGACCAGCCGCTTCACAAGCCCGAAGTAGCTGATGGGTATGGCTTCGGTAGGCCATAGACGGATTATGAAATCCTTCATGGCCTGTTCGGCCACCCTATGCAGTTCGACCAGATGTTATAGCTGATCACTAAAGGGCACCGGATGTTCTGGTGCAATGTATTGTGTCCAGAACAACTTCTCCGTCGAGCTCCCCTCTTAGGCTCAGAAGAACTCCGTAGCGTCGGCAACACTGTGTGGTAAATCCGCAAACGCTCCTAGAGAACTCCAAATCCGGGTTAGTAAGAGATACCTCCTCTTAAAATATTTGCTCTACATAATGAAGGCCTTACACGCCGTGATTTATCTCGCCTTTTGATTTATTTGAGGGCGCCCTAGGCTTTAACCCGGGCATCTTGTGCTCTTTGGCGAGCCTTGGCGAGTTCGGTCCCTTGATCCGCAATATTGCGCTCCAAGGACTCGCATTTCTTCATGGTGTTCTGGCCTTATGTTTTTCACGGGCGGCTTGCTCCTTTGCCGCTTTCTTTTGGGCCTTGGCCAGCGCCTTCTTGAGGGTCTCCACCTCGGTCACCGCTCCTACAAATATCATGGCACTCTGGTCAACACAAACAATCCATATCTCTCTATATCTGAATTGGTCATTACATACCTTTCTTATCCTCCAGCTGCTCTCTTGCTTGACCGAGCTCCTCCTCGGCCTGCTCCAGCCTCTGCTTCAGTCCGGATACTTTGGCAGCATGAGAGGTCGCAGCCAGCAACGACGCCTGCTTATTTCACATAGACATGTATGGTTAGTCTCCTACGGAAATCATTTGATCCTCAGTCCGGCTTTTCTTTCCGAACACCGGACAGAGTCTCAGGGGCTACTGTCTATAGTATGACATTCTTTTTATACAATTGCGTCGCTTACTTCAAAGCCTGTTAGAAGGCTAGTACAGGTTTCGGTCAGTCCGCTCTTAACGGACTGAACCCTCTCAACCACCGTACCCATAAGGATACGGTGTTCCTCAAAAATGGAAGCGCCTTGCAGTGCTTCCGGCAGATTATCCGGTGCCTCTGGATGGACAGAGGTCACCGGCGGAATAGGCACACCTCCTCCATTCGAAGGAGGTTGCTTGCCTGATTCTGGAGCCGTGTGGGTCTCCAGAATGGTATTTGGCTGGGGGCCGAATTGGATATGGGCCCCATCGCCAGACTCCATGGGGATTTGCTCCCCCATGTGTCCGGGGGCCGACGTTTCACCCTATGGCGCCGCCCTGACAGCGTCCTGTGTCTCTCCCTGTCCTGGGGTCCTTCGGTACAACACCTCGGTGTCATCCATGCCCTTGGGAGAAGAGGCTGCCGGAAGTGACCCGCTGTCCATCACCTTCGGGTCCAGCGAATTCCCCGAGGAGGAGGATCGCCCGAGGTCGGAACGAGACGGACTGCAGCGCATGATTTAATATGTTAAAACCATGAATTAAAGGAGCTAGATATGTATGTGCGTCTTTGTGTACTTATGATTTGGCCAGGGGCTTATCCCTGGGGAGCCACTCAGAGCTGCTATCGATGTCCCACGCAGAGTTGTCTGTGAGGGGAACCTTCCCCTTCTTGGATGCCTCTGCCTTCAGATGCATGGAGGCCACCCTTTTCTTCCTTCGCCCCTCGGGGGGAGAATTGCTTTCCTCCTCCTCCTCGCCGTCCTTGGTGGGGGAGGAGTGGGTCTCGGCGTCTTTGGATGTCATGTCCGAAGCGCCCTTACATCGGAGGCCACTTCTGGTCTCCTTGGCCTTTTTCTTGGCCTTTTCTCCGGCGCCTGGTAGGGAGCTAGAACCAGCATCTTCATCAGAAGCGGGATAGCTGGTCCCTCGGGCAGCAGAGCCGGGCACTGAATCTGCTCCGCCCTCTTTGTCCAGCCCTGAAAAACAAATGGGGAAGCTTAGACATCTTCCTTGAGTAAGCAAGTAAAGGATACACCTTGAAACACAAAAGTCTTACCGGACTGGCGGGATGGGCTAGGTCGTGCGCACGGTCCTCGGTCGTCTTCGGCCACGTCTCGTTGGCCTTAAAGAGCACCTTCCAGATGTCTTTGTGTGTAGTTCCAAAGAACTGTTGCAAGGTCTGGTGCCCGGCCGGATCAAACTCCCACAAATGGCAAGTTCGGCTTTGGCATGAAAGGATCCGGTGAACTAGCATCACCTGGATCACATTGACGAGCTTGATGATCTTGTCAACCATGCTCCTAATGCACGTCTGAAGCGTTGTCAGCTCGTCCGACGAAGACCAGTCCAGACCCTTCCGTAGCCAGGAGGTGAGCCGCATCGGGGCTCCAGACTGGAATTCGGGAGCCGTGGCCTAGGTGGCGTCGCAAGGCTCTGTGATGTAAACCACTGTTGTTGCCACCCTTTGACGTTCTCCACGAAGGTACCTCTGGGGCATGTGACGTTGGGCATCTTGCTCACAATAGCGCCTCCGCACTCTGTGTGTTGGCCACCCACCACCTTCGGCTTCACATTGAAGATCTTTAGCCACAATTCGAAGTGGGGTGGGATGCGGAGGAAGGCCTGGCACACGACAATGAATGCCGAGATGTTGAGGAAGGAGTTGGGGGCCAGATCATGGAAATCCACCCTGTAGTAGAAAATGAGTCCTCGAATAAATGAGCGAAGAGGGAATCAAAATCCGCTGATGAAGTGAGGGATGAATACCACCCTCTCATGGGTCTCCGGGGTGGGGATGATCTATCCCTGGGCTGGAAGCCGGTGGGTGATTTCCTGGGCTAAGTACCCGGCCTCCCAGAGCTTGGTGATGTCCTTCTCCTTGACAGAGGAAACCATCCACTTGCCCTGCGCTCCAGATCCGGACATGGCTGGAGTGCTTTCTTGAGGCAGAAAGGATGAGAACTTGGGTGATGGAGCTCGAGAATGGGTGGGCAGAGAGAGAGAGAGAAGGCGTGGGTGAAAGGGGTGAATCCTTATCTCCTTATAAAGGAAGTGAATATCAAGCGCCTCCCCACTCGCCTTAAAACTCGCTTATTCCACAAGGGCCGTGTAGGCGGCACGGTTGGATTACTCATGCCCATATTCATGGGAATCCCACAATAAGGGGACACGATCTCTACTTTGACAAGACGTGCCAATAAAACCGCATCTCAAAATATGGAGCGGGGGGCTAAAAAATGGTTTGAAATAATGATCGGGCAGGGACGTGATGTCACGCTACAAAAGTTGTCAGCAGAATTGGACTCATGAAATATTATACTCTCTGTGGTTGTGTGTGGTACTTGTTTTGCATAGTCGGACACGTTTTTGGTGTTCGAAGGATGCTTTGGAGTAATGGAGGAGGAACCGCCTTACAATGCCGAAGACAATCTGCATGCCGGACACCTCGTCATTCAAGCCTGGTTCAGGGGATACTGAGGGAGTCCTGGATTAAGCGGTCCTTGGGTGTCCGACCTGCTGACATGGGCCGGACTGATGGGCCTTGAAGATACAAGAAAGAAGACTCTTTCCCGTGCCCGGAAGGGACTCCCCTTGGCGTGGATGGCAAGCCTTCCGTTTGGGTATGAAGATTCCTTTCTCTGTAACCAACTTTGTACAACCCTAGTCCCCTCTGATGTATGTATAAACTGGAGGGTTTAGTCCGTAGGGGCAATTGCAATCATACAAGCTAGACTTCTAGAGTTTTAGCCATGACGATCTCCTGGTAGATCGACTCTTGTAATACTCATATTCATCAAGATCAATCAAGCAGGAAGTAGGGTATTACCTCCATAGAGAGGGCCCGAACCTGGGTATACATCGTGTCCCCTGTCTCCTGTTACCATCGATCTTAGACACACAGTTCGGGACCCCCTACCCGAGATCTGCCGGTTTTGACACAGACGGCAGCGAGATACCAAACCCAGATCAACGTCACATGGATGTTGAATCTAACATCGGGGCAGAGGCATCGAGCTACCAATGGAACACCAGAAAGCTGAAACGCCCACTGGAAAACCAAGACGTAGACGTAGATGATGACGATCTTGATATGCTAGATTTTGCTGTTATGATTGCAGATTTCGAGGGCCCAGAAAAGGATATGATTGGGTACAAGGATCTGCCAACCATTGATGCGGTCTCCAAGAAAGAATTGTATCCAGGTTGCAAAAAGAAATATTCTAGGTTGAGTGCAACCCTGGCGCTTCTCAGATTTAAAGCAGCAAATGGTCTATCAAGCAAGGGCTTCACATATATGTTAGGTATTTTAAAAGAAATTCTTCCGGAAAATAATGTGCTCCCCAGAAACACGAATGAAGCAAAGAAAATTGTTTGCCCATTGGAACTTGAAGTACAGAAGATACACGCTTGTGTGAATGATTGTATATTGTATCGTGGTGAGTACAAAGATTTGCGTGCATGTCCCACAGCACGATGCAAGCACAGGAGAGCAAAGGACAAGTAAAAATTGGACGATGAGATCAAGACAGGAATCCCATTCATGGTTGTTTGGTACTTGCCTTTAATTCCAAGGTTGAGGCGTTTGTTTGCAAACCCTAGAGAGGTAAATAGCTTGAGGTGGCATCATGATGAGCGAATTGCGTATAGGTTTATGAGGCACCCGAAAGATGGGTCTCGGTGGGAATTAATCGACAAAAATTTTAAATTTTTTTCCAAGGATCCTAGAAGTATAAGGCTCGGGGAGTGTACTGATGGGATGAATCCTTTTGGCGATATGAGCACCAACCACAGCACATGGCTGGTGCTTCTGTGCATTTATAACCTAGCTCCTTGGTCGTGTATGAAGAAAAAATACATTATGATGTCAATGACACCAAAGCCCGAAGCAACCTGGAAATGACATCGACATTTACTTTTAGCTACTGGTAGAAGAACTGCTGACCGTGTGGATAGATGCGCCTGCTGTAAAATGTTATGATGCTTACAGAAAGATGATTTTTGATCTACATGTGATGCTGGTGCACACCATTCAAGATATGCCAGCATTAGGCAACACATCTAGACAGAAAACAAAGGGAGATGTAGGGTGTTTCACATGCATGGATAGGACAGGTAGCAGAAGACTTCCCAACTCGCCAAAACAGTGTATTTGCGTCATCGTAGGTTCTTACGGAAAAATCAACCATACCGAAAGATGAAAGCTGAATTTGATGGTACGGCAGAGGCAGGTGCGAGCCCAAGACCCTATGACGAGGAGGTGGTCCACTACATGGCTAAAAATATTAATGTTGTGCTTGGCAAGAACCAACCTTTGACGGTGAAACAAACACCCAAGGATCAAGTGTTTAAGAAGAAATTGGTGTTCTAGAAATTACCTTACTGGGAGATTCTACGTGTATGTCACTACATCAATGTCATGCACGTAGAGAAGAACGTCTGTGAAAGCATCCTTGGTACTCTGCTCAAGATTAAAGGTAAAAGAAAGGATGTGATGGTTCACGGCTCCATATGCTTGCTGATCAATCACAACACAAGAGTGGAGCAGAAGATGATGACAAATTCATCAAGGCTCGCCAGAGTTACAATTTCAGTACAAAAGAAGCGACACAGTTCTTCACCTATTTGTTGTCAGTTAAGACTCCCTCTTCCTACTGCACAAACATCAGAAGTCTCGTGGATATGAGCTCAGGTAAAATGAAGTTGGGACACATGAAGTCACATGATTGCCATGTAATGTTGGCACAAATCCTCCTGGTGGCCATCAGGAATCTGATGGACCAACATATAAGAAACACACTCATTGACCTCTGTGATTTCTTCAACCAACTATGGCAGAAAGTTGTAAATCGCGAAGAGTTGGATCATATGCAAGATGATATTGCAAGAATATTATCCAACCTAGAGATGTTTTTCCCACCATCATTCTTTGATGTCATGTCCATCTCACTGTTCACCTTGTCGACGAGATAAAGTATTGTGGTCCTGTGTTTCTTCGCAACATGTATCCCTTCAAGCGGTTCATGGGAATACTGAAGTGCTTTTATCCGAACCGAAACCATATAGAGGCAAGCATCCTACAAGGTTATACCGCGGAAGAGGTGGTTGAGTTTTGCACCGAATACATGAAACAAAGACCTATAGGTTTGCCCCTCTCTCACCATGAGGGAAGGCTGAAAGGTAAGCCGGTCCTTGCTGGCATGCAAATGGCTGCACCCAAAGAATTGGCAGAGAAAGCCCATTTGACGATACTGCTTAATAGCCCAGTTCTCATCCCTTATGCTGAAGAACACTTGGCGGAGATACGCCAAAGCTTCTTACCAATGGTGCCTTCATCAGATGTGGAGATGAAGGAGCACACTAAGAACTACGTCGAATGGCTGAAGAATCGTTTGGCACAAGGATCCATCGATGGCATTGCTACGTGGTTGGCACAAAAGCCATCACCTACGGTGCTGACATACCAAGCATATGACATAAATGGATACAAGTTCTACACCGAGGAATGTGATAAGAAGAAACGTATTAGAACAACTCTGTTTGAATAGAATGCATGACTGTAAAGGAAGCTAATAAAAGGGTTTACTATGGAACCATCAAAGAGATTTGGGAGCTTGACTATGTGAAAGTTGAGGTGGCATTATTCAGGTGAGCATGGATCCCTCTTGGGTAGGTAAGGATTGATGAGTACAGGAAGACCTGTGTTAACAGGACAACGATGGCATATCACGCGGACCCATTCATTCTTGCCAGCGATGCTACCCAGATTTTCTTTGTGGAGGACCCCTTGCATATGAACGGCCATTTAGCGATGCATGGGAAGATAAGGGTACTGGGTGTCGACGATGTTTCCGATGAGGACGAGTCCGATGAATTTGATGAGTTGCCAGCCAAGGGACCACGCACCCGTGTAACAGAGCAGCGTAAAATCGTCACAAAAAACCAAGTTCATTCAGGGTCAACTTAAATATCCCAGTTCCCCCATGTACATGGGAATCAAGCCATAAGACTAGTCTTTATGCCTACCCTGCAACTTAATTCGTTCAATTTAGAACTACCGCTTGTACTGAATTTGTGAGTTATGCCCGTTTTTTTGTTGATGTAAGAACCGTTAATATGTTGACCTTGATATGCTGTCAGCTCAGGCAATGAATATGAACTGTTTTTTGTTGTTATTATTATTATTATTATTATTATTATTATTATTATTATTATTATTATATCATAGAGGTAGCACACACAATTCATATCACTATAGTATGTGTGAACAAATATATGCAATCTGGTTTGCGAATAGCACACGGTTCCTTGATGAAAGCCATGTGCCGACCAAACTCCGCCACCCCACCCATGATCAGAGTCGTGCTTTCTGATATGCCAGAACCCAAACCCCACGGATCGTATGTATGCACTGTTGGATGCTCCCAGATCGAATGGCAATCCTCGTCCCTTTCGACAACACATGCAGTTCCGGTTGTAATTTTATTTTTATGCACAAAATGCACGTTAATCTAAAAAAATGTCTTATATATAGCTAACGATACCTAAAATGCGTCAGAAAATCAAACCCATGGTATAATGGTGATTGTGTACCATGGGGAAATTTTTATGAGGCCAAACGATGAAGTCGCCGGCCACAGGAGTTCGAATTGATACGTCTCCTTTTGGAAAACCATGATCCTTCATGTGAGATGCGCCAGTTTGGAAGGAGCGGTTATCAAAACTTGTGCCAAACTTTACCCAAAAAATTTCACGGGGTCGTGAGAGCACGCCACAGGCACACATCGATTTTTTGATGATGTTCGAACTCCATCTGAATTTCCTGTAATTAAAATACCAACTAGGCCTACACTAGTGGCCACACCTCGCGGCCGAAATGTTTGAAACTTCTCCCCGCTTCTCAAACAAATGGATGAAAACTCATAAAGCGACACACAAATGATTTGTACACCTTTGCTAGGCTGATAGTAAGGGGGTATCATAGCTAGTATCATGCATGCCAACTAGGAAATTTTGATGAGCTGTCATAGAATTAATTAAATGAAGAAAGAGAGGGTTAAGTATCATATCATGAAAGCGTATCATAATAAATTCTATGCTACTATGTGGCATGCATGACAATATAAATAAAGTACTACATATGATACTAGCTACTCTATGATACTATGCATTAGAGCAACTACACAATAGAGTGACATAAGACTAGCCATAATGGGTAGTAACATAGAATGTTACTAGTCTATGTTACTACCTGTATCGTGGGTAGTAACATATGTGTAGTAACATGCGACACTTCATTTATTAGGCTATAGACTCATCTTGCCTTGAGATGCGTGATGTTACCCATACTACTAGTAAGACTAGCCACAATGGGTAGTAACATAGACTAGTAACATGCCCATGTTACTACCTCTATAGTGGGGAGTAACATATGTGTGGTAACATGCAACACTTCATTTATTAGGCTATAGACACATCTTGCCTTGATATGTGTGATGTTACTCATACTAGTAGTAACTAGCTATGTTACCACTTTCATCTCTTTCTTCATTTATTGCATGCCACATCACCTATTTAACTAGATGATGTGGCAATCAATAAAGGAAGAAATGGAGGAAAGTGGTAACGTAGCTAGTTACTAGTAGTATGAGTAACATCACACATATCAAGGCAAAATGAGTCTATAGCCTAATAAATGAAGTGTTGTATGTTAACACACATATGTTACTCCCCACTATAGAGGTAGTAACATACACTAGTAACATGTGCATGTTACTAGTCTATGTTACTACCCATTGTGGCCAGTCTAACTAGCTATGTTACCACTTTCCTCTCATTCTTCATTTATGGCTTGCCACATCATATATTTTATCTAGATACATGTGATGTTACTACCTATGTTACTCCCACTATGGGTAGTCTAAGCAGGCTATAAGGAATAGAATAATATATATGTGCTTATTAGTTGGAGGAAAGAGAAGAGAAGCGGGCTCTTGGTTAGTAGATCCAGCTGCA
This sequence comes from Triticum aestivum, assembly GCF_018294505.1. NCBI lineage: Eukaryota > Viridiplantae > Streptophyta > Magnoliopsida > Poales > Poaceae > Triticum > Triticum aestivum. Next base: position 250,178,007 of record NC_057798.1, read on the forward strand.
ACACGAGACCCAAGAAACTTTGTGAGGATGTAAGGTGGGCCAACTATTGATAAACTAGTACATATATAAAATTTATTATTGTACATGCCAACTAAGAGGTTGGTTGTATGACATGGCAACTTCTTATAGCCGACCATTGGTTGTATTTTTAACCATGCTCTTAGTGAGGTAGCTAGTATATCATAGACAACTAGCTAGTATCAGACTAGCCACGGTGGGAGTAACTTCAGTAGTAACATCGACTCCAACTCAGCAAAGTTGCTTATGTGCCAATAAGTTAATGAGGAGAGAGATAGCTTCAGTAACTTAGCTAGTTACTGTAACATCACATGTCCCAATGCAATATCAGTCTATAACCTAATAAATGAAGCTTTGCATGACACTACACTTATGTTACTACCCACTATGAAGGTAGTAACATATATAGTCTAGGGATATGTGTATGTTACTAGTGTACTCTCCATTGTGGCTAGTCTCATACTCCCTCCTTTCTGGTTTAGGCTGGTTGTAATGGTATTATCATAAGCGGTATCATGCATGCCAACTTGACTTTTTGGATGATGTGGCACACAATTAAATGAGGAAAGAGAGGATGTGGTATCATATCATGATACCGTGTCATATTAAATGTTGTACTACTACTTTGTGTGATGCATGACAATTAGTAAGGCAACCTAAGATCTTAACTTATGATACTATGCATTACGGAAGTAGTATCCTACACTATCATATGCATGATACTAGTATATGATACTCCCCATTACAACTAGCCTTATAGGGCTCAATTGAAAAATCTCACCAACCAATGTAGATGGTGAGTGGTGGAATACTTTTTGTAGTTTGCAAAAACACCCAATTAATGCTTTTGTTTTCCTCAAAAAATTATGTTTTCCAATGTATTAATTGCAATACATGCATGCATATATAAATTACATGCATTGGCAACTTTCTCTTAGTACTTGCATGCAATGATTTAATGCACCTTGGAGTCTAGACATGTGATGGGGAACAACCAAATTGAGCCTTATAAAATGGAAAAACTAAAATTTTGAGATAAGCCTATAAACCAGAAAGGAGGGAGTATATATGCATGATACTAGTATATGATCGGCAATACCTCCGTAATGCGTGCATGCATAGTATCATAAGTTAGTATCTTATGTTACTTTTTAATTGCCATGCATGACACAAAGTAGTACAACATTTAATATGATACGGTATCATGATATCATACCACACCCTCTCTTTCATCATTTAATTGTGTGCCACATCATCCAAAAAGTCTAGTTGGCATGCGTCATACCGCTTGATACTCCAATATTCGACCAGCCTTATTAGGGTGGCCATAGTGGTGGTATCATAGCCGGTATCATGCACTCGGGAATAGAAAATATGATGATGTGGCAAAGAAGCAGTAACATATGTAGATACCGTAACATATATATAATAAATGCTATACTATTTTGTGTCATGCATGGACATAAATACGGTCATCTATGATATGTACTCCCTCCGTAAACTAATATAAGAGCGTTTAGGTCACTATTTTAGTAATCCAAACACTCTTATATTAGTTTACAGAGGGAGCTAGTACTACTCTATGATACTATATATGCACTATGAAGGTACGTACGTAGTATCATACACTAGTATAATATGCATGATACTATATATATATATAGTATATGATACTCCCCACTATATAAGGCTGGCCATAGTGGTGGTATCATAGCCGACGATGTCATGCACTCGGAAATAGCAAGTATGCTGATGTGGCAAAGAATTAAATGTATATAAAGAGGGTTAGAGTAACATATAGGTAGATAACGTATCATGTTAAATGCGATGCTAATTTGTGTCATGCATGGCAATAAATATGATCTATATGTGATACTATACTCTATGTATTATACTATGTGCTATAATTAATTAAAGGTAGTACCATACACTAGTATCATATATATTGTATATTCATGATACTAGTATATCACACTCTCCACTATTTGATAAACGGCCACACAGAAGGTAATATTTTAAATTAACAAGCGTTGCTTAACGCATATGAACAAAGTTTTCAGCGTACAGGATAACAGATGCGAGTCTACTAAAAAATTACATCTTTGGAGCATTCACCCGCTATAAGGAGGGCACCCTTCAGGACGCCCTTATAATACATCTCGGGCATGCGATACTTCTTGCCCGGCGGTGGCGCGTCCGTCAAAAGCTTCTCCGCGTCCAGCTTGCCCCAGTGCACTTTAGCACGGGCGAGGGCCCGACGGGCACCTTCAATACAGACGGAGCGCTTGATGACCTCAATCCACGGACACGCGTCCACCAGCCGCCGCACCAGACCGAAGTAGCTCCCAGGCATGGCTTCCCTAGGCCACAGCCGAACTATGAGGCCCATCATGGCCTGTTCGGCCACCTTGTGGAGCTCGACCAGCTGCTTCAGCTGGTCGCTCAGGGGCACCGGATGTTCGGCCTCAGCATACTGAGACCAGAACACCTTTTCCATCGAGCTCCCCTCCTCAGCTCGATAGAACGCGGCAACATCAGACACACTACAGGGCAGATCGGCGAACGCTCCTGGAGAGCTCCGGATTCGGGTAAGTAACAGATAATTTACTTTTATATTCTTGCTTTTCATATAGAATGCCTTACCCGCCGCTATCTTATTCATCGCCTCAATCTCCTGGAGGGCCTTCTGGGCTTCGGCCTTAGCGGTCTTGGCACTCTCAAGAGCCAAGGCAAGCTCGGAATCTCGAGTCTTCGAGTCACGCTCCAAACTCTTGTGTTTTTCCACGAGAGCCTGGAGCTCTTGCCGCACCTCCGCCACCCGCGCCTCCTGCTTCTCTCGCTCGGTGCGCTCCAAGGCCGAACTGTTTTCCACCATGGAGACCGCCTCCCTCAGGGTCGCCACCTCGGCCGTGGCCCCTGCAATATTTACGTTGGTCCTGTCATTATTTGCAACCAAGAATTTCTATATACACTTACACGCGGTACTACATACCCTCCTTGTCCTCGAGCTGCTTTTTGGCATGGCCGAGGTCGCTCTCGGACCGCTCGAGGCTCTCCTTCAATGCATTGACCTCTGCAGTCAGTGCGGCAGAGGTCAGCAGCGTAACCAGCATTCCCATATTGACATATTTTTGTTAGACTCCCGTGTATATCTTTTTAGATCCTCAGCTCGGCTTTTCTTTCCGAACACCGAACTGAGCATCAGGGGCTACTGTCTATGCGGTAATATTTTTATATGTTTTTGAACACATACCTCAAAGCCTGTTAGAAGGCTCGTACAAGCTTCGGTCAGCCTGCTCTTGGCGGACTAAACCTTCTGAATCACCGCACTCATAACAGTGCGGTGCTCCTCGTCAATGGAGGCGCCGTTAAGCACCTCCAGCCAATTGTCCGGTGCCTCCGGATGGACGGAGACCGCCGGCGTAGTAGGCTTGCCCTTCTTGCGAAGGTGCCGCCTGTCAGACTCTGGAATCGTTGATGGTTCTGGAGCAGTGTCCGGCCCAGAGCCGGACTTAGATCCCTCGGGGGCTTTACCCCCTTTGGGCATGGAGTCCGGGAGGTCCCCTTGAGGCACCTCCAGGACCACCTCCTCCTGGTTCAGTCCCTTTCGGGAATCCACCTCAGCGTCGTCCGCAGGGAGAGGGGAGGAGGCCGTCGGAAGTGAAGCGCTGTTCACATCCGACGAATTCAGGGAGCCGCTCGACGAATCGCCGAGCTGAGCTCTGTGCGGACTGCATAATTAAATTCGGCGTTAGAAGTTACCGAATAATATAGAAACTCCATAAGTCATTCGGGTAACCGGACACTTACGATTTTGCCAGGGGCTTGACCCTGGATGGCCATTCTTCCCTGCCGTCTTCGGCATCGGAGGCGTAGTCCGGCAGAAGGGTCTTCCCCTTCTTGGACCCTCCGGCCTCCCCAGTTGGGGTGGCCTTTCTTTTCTTTCCTCCCCCCGTTGGAGGGGGACATGCTTCTTCTCCTTCCTCCTCCTCGTCTTCAGAGGCGGAGGGTGCTTCGGGGTTGTCGGGCAATGAATCCGACACCACCAGGCGCCGGGAGCTCTTTCGAGTCTCTGTGGCCTTCTTCTTGGCCTTCTTCTCCGGCACCACGTGAGGTGCCGGAACCAGCAGCCCCGTCAATCGGGCGTCCGCTGGGTCTTCTGGTAGGGGAGCCGGACAGATAACCTGCCCGGACTTCTTTAACCAGTCCTGTCAAAGGTAGGGGAGTTTAGATCCCGCATAGAGTCAGACTATGAAAGACAAGAGTCCCGTAAAGGGTAGAATAGCTTAACTCATTGGCCTGGTGCCGCGAGCTGAATCCGCGATCTTCGGTAGCGGATGCGGGGGCCTCGGCGCCCTTGAACAACACCTTCCAGGCATCTTTGTACGTGGTGTCAAAGAGCCCGCTCAAGGTTTGGTGCTGTGCCGGATCAAATTCCCACAATTTGAAGGCCCATTGTTGGCATGGGAGGACCCGGCGGATAAGCATGACCTGGACTACGTTGACGAGCTTGAGATTCTTGTTCACTAGCTTTTTGACACAGGTTTGGAGTCCGATCAGCTCTTCCGAATCTCCCCACGTTAGGCCCGTCTCTTTCCAGGAGGTGAGCCTTGTGGGAAAGCCATATCGGAATTCGGGGGCCGCCTCCCATTTGGGGTCGCGCGGCTCGATGATGTAGAACCACCCCGATTGTCACCCTTTTATTGTCTCCACAAAGGAGCCCTCGAGCCATAGGACGTTGGCCATCCGGCCCACCATGGCGCCTCCGCACTCCGCTTGGCGGCCGCCCACTACTTTCGGCTTGACATTAAAAGTCTTCAGCCATAAGCCGAAGTGGGGCTGGATGCAGAGGAAGGCCTCGCACACGACGATAAACGCCGAGATGTTGAGGATGAAGTTCGAGGCCAGATCGTGGAAGTCCAGGCCATAGTAGAACATGAGCCCCCGGACGAACGGGTGAAGAGGAAAACCCAGTCCGCGGAGGAAATGGGGAAGAAAAACAACCCTCTCATGGGACCTGGGGGTGGGGATGAGTTGCCCCACATCTGGAAGCCGGTGCGCGATGTCGTCACACAAGTATCCGGCCTTCCTCAACTTTTTGATTTGCCCCTCCGTGACGGAGGAGGCCATCCATCTACCTCCCGCTCCGTACATGATTGGAGAAGGTTGAGGTGGGAAGTGCGGACTTGGGCGCTGGAACTCGAGTGCGCAGGGATGAATAAGCAAAGGAGGAAGAAGGCGTAAATGGAAAGGGCGGATTGTTATCCCCTTATATGGGCGGCCTAAACTACAAGCCCCCACCGGCCTAATAAAACTCGCTTATCTCCCAAGCGCCGCCATTAATGGCGTGGTTGGGTTACCCACGCCCGTATTGATGAGAATCCAGGAATAAGGGGACACGATCTCTGCTTTGACAAGACGTGCTAAGGAAACCGCCTCGCTCAAATAAAGGCTTGGCTGTGGCGTGATGTCACGCTACGGAATACGTCAGCAGATTAGATTTGTGCAGATATTATTTTCTCTATGGTGGTATGTGGAACTTATTTTTGCAGAGCCGGACACTATCCTTGTGTTCAACATCTTCTATGAAGTATTCGGAGGAGGAACCCACCTTGCAATGCCGAAGACAATTTGCGCGCCAGACTCGTCGTCATTGAAGCCTGGTTCAGGGGCTACTGAGGGAGTCCTGGATTAGGGCGTGTCCGGATGGCCGGACTATGACCTTTGGCCGGACTCCCGGACTATGAAGATACAAGATTGAAGACTTCGTCCCGTGTCCGGATGGGACTTTCCTTGGCGTGGAAGGCAAGCTTGACGATACGATATGAAGATCTCCTCCTATTGTAACCGACTCTGTGTAACCCTAGCCCTCTCCGGTGTCTATATAAACCGGAGAGTTTTAGTCCGTAGGACGAACAACAATCATACCATAGGCTAGCTTCTAGGGTTTAACCTCTCTGATCTCGTGGTAGATCAACTCCTGTACTACCCATATCATCAATATTAATCAAGCAGGAGTAGGGTTTTACCTCCACCGAGAGGGCCCGAACCTGGGTAAAAACATCGTGTCCCTTGTCTCCTGTTACCATCCGCCTAGACGCACAGTTCGGGACCCCCTACCCGAGATCCGCCGGTTTTGACACCGACATTGGTGCTTTCATTGAGAGTTCCTCTGTGTCGTCACCTTTAGGCCCGATGGCTTCTTCGATCGTCAACCACGACGCGGTCCAGGGTGAGACTTTTCTCCCCGGACAGATCTTCGTATTCAGCGGCTTCGCACTGCGGGCCAACTCGTTTGTCCACCTGGAGCAGATCGAAAGCTACGCCCCTGGCCATCAGGTCAGGTTTGGAAGCCTAAATTACATGGCCGATATCTGCGGCGACTTGATCTTCGACGGATTCGAGCCACAGCCGAGCGTTTACTTTCTATCATTTTGGAATGAGTGTATATTCTTATTGACCAGCAACTGTTTACTTTCTATCATTTTGTGCAGATAGGGATATCCATTTCACCTTATTGCTATTGTGACCTTTTGGTGAACTGCACAAAACACTTTTTTTGGAATGAGTGTCTTGTGCAGTTCAACTAAAATGTCACGTGGGCAACATCTCTCAATTTTGGTGGAACTGCACAAAATGGTTAAACTAAAGTGAAACCATGCTCTCCTGTCTCCTTGTTTTTGCTATGTAAACATGTTGTGCAAACAGGAAATACTCTACTACAGATGTTGTGACGGTCAAGAGCAACATCTCTCAATTTTTGTGGAACTGCACAAAATGGTTCAACTAAAGAGAAATCATGCTCTCTTGTCTCCTTGTTTGTGCTATGAAAACATATTGTGCAAATAGGAATACTCTACTACAGATGTTGTGACGGTCAAGAGCATTCACCAAGTTCTTCGATTGTATGACATGGCTAGCCAAGATGGATTTAATCCCGATATTCACTTTATCAAAAGTCTCTAATGGGTTGGTTATGAATCTTGCAAGCTGGGAATCTGTGAGATGTGTAGGCATCTTTGTTGTACTTATTATTTGAATCTTATTTGTTGGTTCTGAATCTTGCAAGCTAGGAATCAATGAGACGTGTAGGCATCTTTGTTGTACTTATTATTGGATCTTATTTGTTGGTTCTAAATCTTGCAAGCTAGGAATCAATGAGACGTGTAGGCATCTTTGTTGTACTTATTATTTGGACCTTATTTTTTGGTTCTGAATCTTGCAAGATGGGAAACACGACATGATGATGCAAAGGGCAGCAACCATAACAAACAATTCAAACTTGGTAGTATTATCTTTGTGAAAGTGCGACAAATGTGCTGATCGTGTGCGTCCTGAGAATAATAATTCTAATTGTTGTGCATGTTGATCCCGTGGCACTGATAGAATGAGCCAATGCATTGCTTGTTTTAAGTATAAATTTCTATTAAAGCTAATTAAATTTAAGTAAAGTGACCACTAACTCCTGTTATTACAGTACCAATACAGACCCGCTCGTGAACCCACGTGTGGCCGGAGTAGGTTTGTTAATGGAGGAATTTGAATGCGCCGAGGGTGCATCTTCTGCCGGGTGTGCAGCGTACGAGGGAGGGGTAGTAACTGTTGTTTCCTGTACACACTCAGCTTACTGTTGAATCCAGTTCCCCAAGAGCTGAAAAACGAACTGCTGCTGCCGCCTACACACTCGTTCACTCGAAGAGACTCCAATGGCAATCCGAGGGGTGAGCCTGCTGGATATGGACTTCAGCAAGGAGTTAGTTCGCTGTTCAGTACTATGGCTGCACCAAGTTGAATGTGATGTACACCAACGATACGGACTCGGTGAAGCTCTGCCTCGCCTCAGTCCTATGGCTGCACCAGGTTCTGGAGCATTCGCTCGTTTCATCGGCAGCGCCGACTGCACCTTCGCTACGGTGGAGAGAAGGAAGAACGTGACGATTCTGCCATCTGGTGCAACAAGCTTGTCGACATCCAGAAGCAATACAAGATGATCAGCAACGGGCAGGAGAAGGACTCTGTGGTTGACCTCTCTGAGACCATCATCGACCCCTGATATGCCAACATGAAAGAAGACGACCTGAACACGTGGGAGGTACCTCAAATCTAGCCTATATAACCTACGCGGCGAAGGATGCATACGCATGCTACGACATGTACATGCAGATCTTGGACATGAGGGCGTGTCTGCTTCCCGTAACCGATGAGTACACGGACAACCGCAGCGTCATGATCAAGCGTGCCAGGAAGGTCTAGATGTTGTACTTTATCTGTTTATAAGCACCTTTATCATCCGAGTGTTTCATGCATTAGCCTATGTGTCGTAATTATTTGTTTTGTCCGAAATATTTCTTTAAGAACCCATTAACCTGATTGCTTTTTTTAGTGGCTATTTGCTAATGTGTGTAAACTAGTTCACTTGTCCGCAAAAAAAACTAGTTCACTCGTGCTTTGAATCTCCTTCCTCCCAACATATTCCTCTCCTCAGGTGGACCCAGTAGGTCTCTGAATTTTCTCCCACTTTCTTTTTCTATGTAAACTGAGTTTTCTCCTAGTACTTTCCCCTAGAACCAACTCAACTGTCCCACGTCTAGCCTAAATAATAATAATACCCCACATACTATTAACTCATCAAATTAAAATGATATTTTATTTCGTAAGTTGAAAGTTCTTACAAAATAATAATAATAATTGTTTATATATAACTTGCCAAGTTAACTCCTAGTGATTGCGTACATAAGCTTGCAAAGATTTTACCGACGTGCAATCACGTGTTTATGTTTTTATAACATTTCTTCGTCTATCCCAACATGATATTTTCACCCAGGCCAGCAAGTCCGCGGATTTCGAGAAAAATGCAAATGGGATTTAAACGGGCTGCATAGATGCTACATCATTGTTTCACCCAGCCCACCAAATGGACTAAAAAACAAATGGACTGGCTGACATGTGGGCCAGTAGGTCGAAGCCTAAGAAGGTGTTGGATTTACAACCAACGGCCGGCATTCTTCTTCAATCTCTCGTCTTCTTCCCCCAGCGCTGCCGGAACCGACTGCTCTAGCCTTCGGTGTCCAGCGGTGTTGTTTTGCGCTCCTCAGCGAAACGCTACCCCGCCGACGGCCAGGCCATCCCTCCACTCCGCACCTCCTGTTATTCTCTGCCGAGTGTAGGCCCACCCCGCACCCGAACCAGTCAAGTTTCCCTCTCCTCTCCGTCTGCGACTCCACTGCCGCATCTTCCCCATCTCTGGGTCGTTCCAGTCTGGGGCCTTGCCGTCGTCCATCGCCTCGGTGCGCTTGGCGCGGCGTGGTCAACATACGACAGTCATCGGAAGAGGACTGTACGTGGAGAGCCTGACGGCTGGGACCCACGAGGTCCATGGTCGCACGCAAGGAAAGTTCCTCCTTATTACGCACTGTACGTGCACTATACGTGGGAAGGGCTTCGGTATTTCGCGAAAAAAACGCCCCCCCGCTGACAGGTCGGACCCACCAGCTATATCTTCGCACACAAGGATGTGCCTCCTTATTACGCACCAAAAAATGAATACCCCCTGCTAGCTGGGACCCACCATAGTGGGTGGCTGACTTGTCGGCCTACTAAGTTGACGAGGATGGAGGGCTTTGTCAACTTAGTCAATATGAACGATTCTAGCTGCAGTGACCGTATGATGTCCATCCAACGGCCATAGTGCTTCTTCAACCTCTGGTCTTCTTGCTCCAGCCGCCCAAAGCATCGCCGGTCGTGCCGCGTGCTCCTGCCTCACCTGGACGGCTGTGATGCCGCGGAGGCCTCACCGCCCCCTACTACTCCCACCGCTGGCCCAGGGTATCCCTCTACTCACCCACACCCCCTGTTATTCTACGGCGACAGCAGCCTCACGCCGCAGCCGAACCAGTGAACCCTCGTACTCCTCTCCGCATGGGCATCCATTGCCACATCTTCCCCGGCTCCTCGTCGTCCTCTTCCTAGGCCTCGCCGTCGTCCACCGCCTTGGTGCTCTCGGCGCAGCGTGGTCAATGTGGTCAATGACCGACTTCCATCGGAAGAGTACTGTACGTGGAGAGGCTGACAGCTGGGTCCAAGGCCACAGCCCAGTTTTTTTGTGATTTGCCAAGTAAGTCGCTTTGTCAGGCCTGTTGGGCTGCAAATCTTTCAAGACGAGGAGAGCTTCATGCGGCTGGCCAAGAAAATGGCCTATCAGTAATGAGAAATGGGTTGTACATTTTTAAAACACATCAAACTGACAATTAATTTCAAATATCTTTTTTCATTTCGAGATTTTAAATTACATTAATTTTTATGCATGGAGAATTTGTTGGATTTTATATTGATATACATTTATTTTTAAAATTAGTTTGAATGTGAGTCGATATTTCGGGATTAAAAACAGTCTGGACCGCACTGAAATATGCAAAATTTCGTATAATCTTTAACCCTGGCCACAATATGGGCTGTAATGCTAACAAAAAGAATATGGGCTCCAAACAAAACCTTAAGAATTAGCAAATGGGCTGTAAATTATTAGAAATAATGGCAGATGGGATGTATGCTATTTTCCACAGATTTGAGGCTTTCCTAAAAAAGGTTGACGCACAAGAAGTGACTGTTGGATGGCCATCCAACGGCCGTCGTGCTTCTTCAATCTCTGCTCTTCCTGCTCCAGCCGCTCAAACAAGCGCCGGCGGGACTGCCTGCTCTCTCCTCCCCGCGGCCGGCTATGCTGCCGCGCAGGCCTCACCGCCCCACCGTACTCCCATCGCTGGCCTAGCCATCCCTCTACTCACCCACACCTGCTGTTATTCTCCAGCGACGGCAGACGAACCAGTAAACCCTCGTTCAGTCGTACCCCCCTCTGTGTGGGAAACAAATGCGGAGTCATCCCTGCCTCCGTGTCGTTCCCTTCCCAGGCCTCGCCGTCGTCCACCGCCCTGGTGCTCTCGGCGCGGCCTGGTCAGCGTGGTCAACGACCGACATGCATCTGAAGTGGACTATACGTGGAGAGGCCGACAGCTGGGTCCACGGCCGCACACAAGAAAATGCCTCCTTATTACGCGCAAAATAATGATTCCTCCACCTGACATCGGGGACCCACCGAAAGGGCCTCAGTATTTCACGAAAAAAAAGTTACCGACGCTGACAGCTTGGACCCACCAGCTATATCTTCGCACGCAAGGAAGTGCCTCCTTATTACGCACAAAAAAAATGAATACTCCCCCTGTTAGCTGGGACCCAGTATAGTGGTAGGCTGACTTGTGGGCCTACTAAGTTGACGGGGACGGAGGGCTTTGTAAACTTAGTCAATATAAATGATTCTAGCTCTAGTGACCGTACGATGTCCATCCAACGGTCGTAGTGCTTCTTCAACCTTTGGTCTTCTTGCTCCAGCCGCCCAAACCAGCGCCGGTCGTGCCTCCTGCTCCTGCCTCCCGTGGCCGGCTGCGATGCGGCGGAGGCATCACCGCCCCCTACTACTCCCCACCGCTGGCCAGGCCATCCCTCTACTCACCCACACCCCCTGTTATTCTGTGACGACGGCAGCCTCACACCGCAGCGAACCAGTGAACCCTCGTACTCCTCTACGCATGGGCATCCACTGCCGCGTCTTCCCCGGCTCTGCGTCATCCCCTTCCTAGGCCTAACCGTCGTCCACCACACTGGTGCTCTCGGCGCGGCGTGGTCAACGTGGTCCAGGGACGGCTTCCATCGGAAGTGGACTGTACGTGGAGAGGCTGATTGCTGGGTCCACGGCCACAGCAAGGAAGTGCCTCCTTATTACGCGCAAAATAATTATTCCTCCACCTAACAGCGGGGCCCCACCGAATGGGCCACCATATTTCATGAAAAAACGTTTCCCCCCTGACTGATGGGACCCACCAGCTACACCTTCGCACGCAAGGAAGTGCGTCCAGGCAAAAAAAATGATTCACCCCCCTGACTGCTGGGACCCACCAGCTACATCTTCGCAGGCAAGGAAGTGCCTGACAGTCGGGACCCACCTGGTCGAAGCGTACGTAGCGTTGTCATTCTGGTCGCGAACGTGTACGTACATATATACTGGTGGATGTAGAGGCGCGCACGTGTTGTAGTAGAGGCGTGCACTTAGCATGTACACATACGTACAGCGGCGAGGGTGCAAGAAAGAAAATACGGCCACGTACGTACATACGGGCAGTGTCTCTAACGCCTATCGCACATACGTACATGGCTGGGTTGGAACGGAGAAACAGCGTCGTCGTCGTGTTCATGGGGAGACAACCGGCTGGGTCGGAATGGAATGCGTGGTCGTGTTCATCGGGAGGGCTTGGACGGAACAGGCGATGGAAACAAGGCCTGGCGTACCGCACAACGGAGGAAACGGCCTTGTGTTCGACCGGCCACGTACGAAACGGGGTCCTGTTGATCGGGAGGGGCCTGGCGTACCGCAGAACGGAGGAAACGGACCTCCTATGGTTGAAACGGGGGTCCTGTTGATCGGGAGGGGTGTGGCGTACCGCAAAACGGACGAAACGGACCTCCTACGGTCGAAACGGGGGTCCTGTTGATTGAGAGGGGTGTGGCGTACCGCAAAACAGACGAAACGGACCTCCTACGGTCGAAACGGGGTCCTGTTAAT